>NC_142604.1:40929444-41229444 GCF_041222555.1 Hakea prostrata | reverse complement strand
CATGTTGGTCTCAAAATTTCCCCATCTCTTGCCAAGTATTGCCTTGAATATCAAAGTATTAATGATAAAACTTATCACTTAACTCTTCATTCCTCGCCGAATAATGATCTTGTAGAAATATTGTGAAGATGCGTTTCGGGAAGATGCGTTAATCTTCCCCACTACTTCATTTATTGCAAAGTCCGCACGTTTCCCTTCGCGAAGTTCAAACGTTTTCCCGCTTTTGTGTACCATTCATCGTTTCCAATGAATCGGAAATACCTCCATTATTTTAATGGCAGTGCGACGATTGGAGGTTTCTCTGCACCAGGTGCTCGCTTCCACATGTTCCCATGTGGCATCCCTTCGACCGTTGATCTTGCTTTTTACGGATTTCGAAGCGTCGTTTCGATCTGGGTCGTCGGTTGTCCTTAGCCTTCAACCGTCGTCTTATACCTGAGGCTATTTAAAGCCTTCGTGGGTACCCTCCATCTATCCTAACTTCTGCAAGATAGATTTGCTAAAGTGCCAAAGCAACCTTTCGTCCTTCGGCCTGCCTCCGTATTCCTCGTACTTCGACGACAGCTCTATCCATTTCTGAACAAGTGAGTTTTAGATTTCTCATCTCCTTCCCCTTTTCCCCCCAATAGTAAACTGCACAGTAGTTATACTTGGGGTTTAGTTTTTTGGTCAGTCAGATGCTTTAGAAAACTAGGGTTTCCCCATTGTTGTTGTCGTTTTATTTCTGTACTGATACGGCTGTTTGTTTTTTGTATAGTGGCTCCCAAGATCAACCCAGACTTTATCGAGCAAAATCTCGCAAGAATATCGTTCCGTCGGTGGTGATTGGGGCCGGTGCGGTGGTTTCAGCTAGTGAATCCTCCAAGCGTAAGGCGATCTGGCGGTGAATCTTCAAGTCGATTCCCGCAGCTTCGTTGATGCCGTCCTCTGCGCCTCCTTTGCCCGAAGTGACCGCTCGTCTTTCCCAGGAAGATCTTGATCACTCCATTGCCGATGGTCCCGGCGGCAATCCTGCTGGTGAGCTCGTTGGTGAGCCTGTCGGTGCACCCCCGAAGGAGACTCTTCGGGCATCTGAGGCAACTATGTTGGCGTCTGATGAAGGTGTGGCCCCAGCAGGTGCTGCTCCTATTTCTAACTCCAGTGCTTGTTTGGCATCCTCCTCCTCTCCTTCTGAGTTGGAGGATTTTGCTACCAGGAAGCGTCGTCGGACAACAAGTGATGAAGCTCATCCTTCTCTTGGTGTAGTTCGTCCTTCTCTTGATGTAGCTCATCCTTCTCATCCTTCGCCTGAATTAGTGTCAAACGAGTTTGACAAAGCGTTGGAATGGTGTACCGCTGCTCGAATGACTTCGAGAGCGCAGTTCTTTCCAAACTTTCAGATGAAGTCTTTACGAAGTCACCGGTGATGTAAGTCTTTCTTCATTTTCCTCTCGATTTTGAAAAATTACTTTTCTCGCTCCTCGCTAACTCGAAAGTTGTTTGCAGGAGTCTTGCTGTAACTTCCACAACCAAGTGGAAGCAAGCTACTAGACTCAGAGGTTGAGCAATGAAGTTTCTAGGCTTCGGGGAATCTCTGAAGCTAAAGATGTTGAGATTGCTCGCCTTCGGAATCTAGCTTGGGAGGTGGCAGGAGAAAAGAATTCGATGATTGGTCGTCTTCGGTCGGATTTGGATGATGCCAGGGAGAAGATCCGGCGACTGGAACGGACAGTTGGAAAGTCAGGAGCTAAAGGATCTGAAACATTACCCGAAAGGCAAGCCGTCGTTCCTTTGCCCGAATCCCTTCCAACCGATGTTCGCAGAGCCCGTGTCTTCAAGTATTTACACAAGTAAGCCTTTTGTTGATATGTTGAATGCTTACAACTTGCAGGGCGTACCGGGATGGTGAGAACGAAGTATGGGAATCAATACTAAGGAAAGATCCTCATTTTGATACGACTCCCTACAAAGGTCGTTTGCCATCCCGAAGTATTTACCAACCCGGGTATTCCTCCTCCCGACTGGACCAAGGATAAGATTGATCCTCCACCTTCCGATCCAGATATTATGCAATATCTGGAAGATTCTCCTGTTTATTCTCCGCTGGAAGAAGTCAATTATGACGAGCTTGTGCCGAATGCGAGTTTGGTCGAGGACCATTCTTCTCCCGGACAAGTCGGGCAAAGAGTATGAAATTGCAGAGGATTTTCCGAATATTGGAATATTTTTGTAATCCTCCTTTCTTCTCTTCTTTTCTTTGACTCCTCTCAATGGTTGACTCATATGTTTGTTCTAGCAAAGTCGCATCGATCTTGTATAACTTGTTAACAATCACCTGTAATGACCTTCTTCTTTGATCGTAGATTGTATCCAGCTCTTGTAATTGTTTTGATACTGGCCTCTTTGGATCTTCTCAAGAAATAAGAAATTACTTTATCTTGAACTTTGCTAGCCACTTGAATCGTCGTTGCATTAGGTCTTAGTTGTCTGAAACAATGCCTACACTTAAGGATTTCCGGAGAAATACAATAAGTCTGAGAAGGAACTCACTCGGGTTTTAAACCGATGCCTTATACTTAAGGATTTCCGGAGAAATACAATAAGTCTGAGAAGGAACTCACTCGGGTTTTAAACCGATGCCTTATACTTAAGGATTTCCGGAGAAATACAATAAGTCTCGAAGGAACTTACTCGGGTATTAAACCGACGCCTTGCAAAAGGAACTCACTCGGATTTTCATCCGATGCCCCGACTTAAGAAAGTTCGAAAGATTTTCCATAAGTGTTGAAGTGTTGAAGGACCCACACGAATTTTCATCCGATGCCTTATAGTTGGATCTTGTTCTTGAATGTGGTGTATGATGCCCCCCAATCAAAAGATAGTTTGTTGAAAACCAAAAATTGCATTGATTGAGTTGAAAATGATTACATCGCGAACAAAATTGAAATCATCTTCAAGGATAAAACTTTTTGAGATGCCTAGCATTCCACGAACGATCCAATTCTTTCTGGGAATCAATGTTCTTCAGCTTGTAAGCTCCCGAACCGACCGGTTTCACAACCATATAAGGTCCTTCCCGTGAAGGGTCCAACTTTCTTTGGTGACGCGGGTCGGAAGCTAGGGTGTTTCTCAACACCAAATCTCCGGCTAAGTACCGACGATTCTTCACTCGAGTATTATAATGAGACGCTATCCTTCTTTGATAATGTTGAGTTCGTGCTATTGCCTTTGCCCGAACTTCATCCAACAAATCAAGACTATCAAGCAGTCCTTGTTCATTTGCTTTTTCCTCGAACTCACGATCCCTTAACGTCCCTCGCCATTATCTCCACTGGTGCCAATGCTTCGGATCCATATGCCAACCTGAATGGAGTTTCTCCCGTAGGTGTTCGAACCGTAGTTCTATAAGCCCACAAGACATTATATAGTTCTTCGACCCAAGAAGCTTTGTCACTTCGAGTCTTCTCTTTATTCCTTCCAAAGAGCGTTCGGTTAGTAACCTCTACCCGGCCATTGCTTTGGGGGTATGCCACCGAGGACATACGATGCTCGATCATATATGTTCCACAGAATTGCTCAAATTGTGGACAATCGAACCGAGTACCATGGTCAATGGACAATTATCTTTGGAATCCCAAAGCGATATATGATTGATTCAAGCACAAATTTCTCCACTTTTTCTCAGAATTGTCGCCAGTGCAATCGGCTTCTACCCATTTTGTGAAGTAATCAATTGCTACTATCGTATATTCTCGTCCGCCCGATGCCTTGGTGAATTTGCCCATGATATCAATTCCCCACATTGCAAAGGGAATGGGATTTAGAATTGAAGTCATAATCTCCCGCCGGGCGCTTCGATATCGTAGCATGAATTTGACAAGCTACTACATCGACGAACGTAGTCCATAGCAGCTTCTTGGATCTTAGGCCAATATAACCCCAATCTTAGAATTTTGTGGGCCAGGGCTCTGCCACCCATGTGAGCGCCACAAATTCCTTCATGAACCTCAGCCAAAGCTGAGTTTGCTCCTTCGGGGCCTATACATCTCATAAGGGGTCCAAGCATAAGATCTTTTATATAGTCTCCCATTCTGAATGACAAATCTAGCTGATCGAATCTTGATCAACCTTGCTTCTACCGGATCCTCGTGTAACTTGTCATCTCTTAGATATTCAATTATTGGATCCATCCAAAGAACGTTCGCTTCAATATAAGAAATTTCTTTCTCATGATAACTTGGAAAAGTTACCTCTTCAATATAGACCGAAGGGTCTAGATTCTTTTCCTTGGCATTGGCTAGTCGGGATAGCTCATCTCGCCACCGAATTTTCATTCCTCGAAATCCGAGATATCTTCAAATTCCGAAATTGGTTCTGAAATGCCCGCACTATCTCCCGATATTTTTGCAAGCGTGGTTCTTTAATGCCATACTCCCCCGGACTTGGTTGACTATAAGCCGAGAGTCACTATAAATAGTAACATCTGCAATAGCTAATGCCTTTGACAACCGAAGTCCCGCTATTAGGGCCTCGTACTCCGCTTCGTTATTACTCGCATCAAATGCGAATCTCAAAGCATATCGAATAATGAATCCCGCCGGACTTTTTAATAGAATTCCAGCGCCGCTCCATCTTTATTACTCGAACCATCGACATATACCTCCCAAGTGGTTGGTATAATGGGATCTTCAATGGTGGGTTCCACTTGGTGCAGTAGTTTCTACTACAAAGTCGGCTAATGCTTGAGCCTTGATTGCAGTCCCGGGCTTAAAGCTCACTTGGAACTCACTTAGCTCAACCGACCAGGATACCATCCTTCCGCACAAATCAGGTTTGTTAAGAACTTTACTAAGAGGAAAAGTTGTAAATACCTCAATTGGATGAGCCTGAAAATATGGCCTTAGCTTCCCGGCGGCCATCATGAGAGCCGTAGCTCGCTTCTCAATCTGCGAATATCTCGTCTCCGCATCCAAAGCAACACGTGGCTTACATAGTAAATCGGCCACTGTTTCTTATCTTTCTCCCGAACAAGTACCGCACCGACCGCGGAAAGGGATGTCGCTAGATATAGCTGTAATATTTCCCCCTTCTCTCGCCCGGACAGATCGGTGGTTGTCCAAGTGCATCTTTTAATTCCTCAAAAGCTTTCTCGCACTCTTCACCCACTTTGCTTCCTTACTGCCCTTCAGGTCTTTAAGTGCCTTGAAGAAAGGCAAACATTTTTCTCCGCACTTGGAGATAAATCGATTTAAGGCAAAGCAACTCTCCCTCGTCAAACATTGTACATCCCGAACGGTTTTGGGAGCCTCCATATCAATCGAGCTTGTATTTTGGCAGGATTTGCCTCAATTCCCTCTCGTGATACCATGAAACCCAAGAATTTGCCCGAGGAGACTCCAAAGGCACATTTTTCGGGGTTCAACTTCATTTGATGTTTCCTTAGTACTGAGAAAACCTCAGTCAAATCTGCAATGTGATTTGCTTTTGTAAAGCTTTTCACCAGCATGTCGTCAACATATGCTTCAACGTTCTTTCCTATCAGCTCTTTGAAAATCTTGTTGACGGCCCTCCGATATGTTGCTCCCGCATTTTTCAGGCCAAAAGGCATGACCTTGTAATAATAGCTTTCACGATCAGTCATAAAAGCCGTATATTTCTCATCTTCCTTATTCATAAGGATCCGATTATACCCCGAGTAGGCATCCATGAAACTTAAAGTTTCATACCCGCAATAGCATCTATCAAGAGGTCAATCCGAGGCAACGGGTAACAATCTTTTGGGCAAGCTTTGTTTAGATCCGTGTAGTCTCGTACACATCCTCCACTTCCCATTCGCCTTTTTCACCATCACCACGTTGGCCAACCAAGTTGGGCACTCGATTGGTTCTATGAAACCAGAATTCTTAAGTTTTTCAACTTCATTCCGAACGGCTTCATATTTTTCAATAGAGAAATTTCTTCTTTTCCGTATCACCGGTTTCGCCTTAGGGTCTATCCAGAGTTTGTGCTCGCAATGGCCCGATCGATCCTGGCATGTCCTCAGCAGACCACGCGAATACATCTTTATTCCGTTGAAGAAATAACTTCAATTCATCTTTAAACTCTTCCAACTGCTCGCACCCGACATAAGTAATCTTTTTCGCATCCTCGGTACACACCTGGATTTGCTCTAGTTTCTCCACCGGTTCGGGCCTTTGCATCTCTCGTCTCTTCCCGATCATCTCGAACTTCTATGGGGAGGGCAAGAACCTTCTTCGGACCCTCCTTGTCTTTTAAATAGGCAACATAACACCGCCGAGAGATCTTCTGGTCGAGGAGACTTGACCGATTCCCATATCGGTCGGGAATTTTATCTTCAGTGCTCTTTGTCGAAACAATAGCACCTATCTTGGATAAAGATGGTCGCCCAAGAATCATATTATAGGCTGGTAGTTCTCGAACCACCGGAAAGTTGATTCGGACAGTTGTTTCTTTGGGAAAACTTCCAATGGAAAGATCCAACTCGAACCGATCCTTCCGCCACCGCAGATGACCCCGCAAAGCCATATAGGTGTGTTGATGAAGGTTTCATCAAATCTTGATCCACCTTCAATTTTTGATACACTTCGTAAGAAATTAGGTCAGCCGCAGACCCCGTATCAATCAATACTCTATGCACTTCCCGCCGTGCAATCTCTACCTTGATGACTATAGCATCATCGTGAGGTAAACAAACATCTCTCTCGTCTCTTCTTCGCTAAAGGTGATAGAATCTTCACCATTCAGCTTCTTCCGCTTCTGCGCCTCTCCGGCTCCAACAAATTTGGATTTGGTTTTTAAACTCCGGAATGATTCGGGCTCTGGACCCCCGAAGATGGTAAGGATCGGTGACCGAGTAGCAGCTTCAATCACCTCCTTGCCTTTTTTGGACTTCGGGGCCTCCCTTGATCGTTCCGAACCGACCGAACGATTCCTTTTAGGGGCAGCCGCACGTGGCCCGCGTGGCTCCTCCCCTTCTTCTCGCTAACAAACCGGACAGATGTCCCCGAGATATCAATCTCTCAATATCTCGCCTTCGATGACGACAATCATTAGTGTAATGACCATAGTCCTTGTGGAATCGGCAATACTTTTCCCGATCCCGCTGCTCTCCGGTTTCAAAAGAATTTTAGGCGGCCACTTCAAAATATTTTTTCTTTTGAGGATATTCGGAATATTGGCCCGAGGAGCATTCAATGGAGTGTACTCACTTCTCGCCGGGGGATCTTTGGCGCCAAGGTTGGGATCTTCCAACCCGATCACGAACATTCTTCCTTGGCTTCGTTCGCTCAGAGCCTTTTGTTCCTTATTGGAGACTTTATTATCTCCTTGGCGCGCATCTAGAATCTCCATGACTTCAGCCTCGCTTCTCGCATCTCTCGTACCAACTCCAAGCATAAGTCGTGGGTATATCATGTAGTAATAACTCCAGGAGTTTCCGATTTGTGAGTCCCGTGAATAGAGCGGTTCTGCCACCTGCTCATCCAAGTTTTCTATCTCCATCGTCACCTTGTTGAATCTTTTCGAAACTCTCCGATCGATTCGTCCTTTCCCCGTCCGACAAGAAACAAGGTTTCTTCCGTTTTCTTGACTCGTATCCCACTCGAATCGCCCTATGAATTGGCGTGCCAATTCACAAAGTTTACGATCCTTCCGGAGGGGAGGTTAGAAAACCACTTTTGTGCCGCTCCAGCTAGAGATGATCCGAAAACCCCGCATAAAATTTCATCGTAATTACTCGAAACCGCCATGGTCTCGTTGGTAATAGCCAATGTGAGCTATTGGATCTCCGGAGCCATCGAATGTTGAGAAGGTAGGCAAACGGAAGTTATGGGGAAACCGATATCCCGCGATTGGCTCAAAGAAAAGGAGTCTTCCGAATGACCGAGTATATATCCTCGCTATTCTTCCCTTAGCCAATTGCCCTAACTTCTCATTGATGTTGGCCAATTCTTGACCAATTTGGGTCGGGTGATCTTCAGCAGATACGATCACGACCTCGATTAACACGATCATCACGTGCTACTCGATCATTACGAACAGCCCGCCCTTCACGAACGTTTCTATCGTCACGAATCGCTTCGATCATCACGAACGGTTCTTCCGACAATGGGTGAGTGAGTTCTTACCCGGGAATCCAACCTTGTATTTGAATCGGTTGTACTCTCTTGCGGTCTATCGAACCGATCGCCTCACCTTAGTTGATCATCAATCCTCCGAAGTCCTCGATCTCCTTCACGAAAATTCTGATCAACATTCCGGTCTTCAGCCATTCTTTGGTCACGTGGCAATGCACGTCTCCCCGAATCGTGTTGATCGTGTTCTTGTGGCAAAACCACTGCCCGGGTGAGCAAGCGGAGTGCTTGGCTCACCTCCAAGAGTTGAATCTTTACCTGATCCAATTGATCTTGGATTGTATCAGGAGGATTACGTCCTCCCCGGCCCTTATCCACTTCGATAGGATTTTGGCTTTCCGGGGAATATCCGGATTATTCACCCCGTATCTCGAACACCGGAATTGCGTTGTGCAGCGGCTGCTGATCTAGTCACCATGGCTTTTTCAAGTCTTTCCCACAGACGGCGCCAAATGATGCGTCCAAAATCTGCTCAGCCCTTGGATCTCCACGTAATGTCCTCGCAAAACAAAAGCGTCAGATGTGGCCCGACCGCCGGGGTCGGGAGTCCACCTCCGAAGGCTAAGTCGCTTGATGAACTTAATCACAAACGGCTCGCTAGAAGCAGCAAGAGCTAATGAATGAAGAAACGGGAAAGGTGATCTAGATAGCAGGACGCCGATAGTTGAGGTCTATCAGCATGTATCCGAACCCGAGTCTCGTATAGTATGCTCCTTGATCGATTGATCCGTCCCTCACCATGTATAGTAGTGAGGTTTATATAGAGTGTACCTTCAAATCTCCTTCGTTGGATGCACTCGAGCCTTCTTCGGTAGTCGTTGGATCTTATCAATAAGACCCGTTGAGCGATAGACTTCTACTAGTTTGGGCTAGTAGAGGACTCCCGAGATAACCGTTAGGTTATGCGATAGTTATCCCTTTGATGATGATTATCCGCAGCCGATCGTTTGAGTCTCGTTGTCATCGGGGTGATTACCCTAATCCATAAGTAAGATTAGGGCACGCTTGCAGCAGAATAATCTTTCTCCCTCCTCCCCCCCCCTCCCCCCCCCCCCCCCCCCCCCCCCCGCCCGCCCCCTTTCCCCCCCCCCCCCCGGGCCCACGGGCCGCCCGGTGTGAACCCGGTCCGATCATAAACTCTCAAAAAAAACAAAAACCAACAATTAATAAGAACATCTATGTATGTAAGATAGGATATATTTGTATTTCAGGTTTTTTTTTTTTTTTTTTGAATTTAGTTTAAGTAGAAGAAAATTTTAAGGGGGATATTTTTTTTTGGGTTATTTTTTTTTTCTTCTTTCTTCCTTTTTTTTCTTTTTATTTTTTTTTTTTTTTTTTTTTTTTTTTTTTTTTTTTTTTTCCTTTTCCTCTTTTTTTTTTTTCTTTTTTATTAAAACCTTATTAAACAAAAAAAAAAAAATAAAAAATAAAAATTAATTTTATTTTTATAAATAAAAAAGGGAAAAAGGGGGAGGGGAGGGGGGAGGAGATGGAGAAGGGAAGACGGAGGTTAGTACCCCCTCCCACTACTACCCCCCCCCCCCCCCCACCATCGCTCCTCCCCCCGATGCCCCCACCCCTTCCCGATTTTTGAATCGTATACTCCGAAATCTTGTTGTTCGATCACACCTTTGGCTTAAAATCCATCGTATTATTCTGCTTCCAAGACTTGCAATAGTTCACCTCGGTGTGCTACAGGAAGTAACAGAGACAGAGAGCTGAGAGACAGATCGCAGAAATAACCCAGTCTCTTGGAAGAAAGAAGAGAGAGAGGGTAGAAACAAATTGAGCCACCATTAAGAAAGAAGAGAGAGAGAGAGAGAGAGAGAGAGAGAGAGAGAGAGGCCTTGAAAGAGATTGCAGCACTAACAAGGCACAAGGTTGCTTCGTCTTTCTCATAGTAGCCGAGTCTAATTAAGAAAGGGGAGAGAGAGAGAGAGAGAGAGAGAGAGAGAGAGAGAGAGAGAGAGAGAGAGAGAGAGAGAGAGAGAGAGGCCCTGAGAGATTGCATCTCTAACCGACTCAAATGGAAGAAATAAGATATTTCTCAACCACAACCCAGCTTTGTTCTTCAAGGAAGTGCGACGCATTTTTTTATTTTTTTATAAATGATTCAAAATTCAATTTTAATTTTATTCTATTTTGCAAATAGAAAATCGAAAAAACTGAGGCTGATGTGGTTATACTATATGGTTAATTTTCTCGTCTTTTGCATTAACCATAAGCCCATGTGGCTCTGGTCCGGCATTAACCCTTTACTATAACTTTATGTTGTAAAGAGTGTTTTTGTTTCTTTTGAGGGATCACTTATAGCCAACTGGTGAATGGTTAGGATCGAATTGCCTAAATAAAAGCAATTAACTTTATTTTAGTTTTGTTTCTTTTTTTATTAGATTTTGTCTTATATGAAGTTGATCTTCCTCTCTTCTTTTCAATTGTTAACCTTTCATACTTCATACAATTGATGATATAATAAGGCACTTTTATACTCCAGTTTTGCCGCCAAAATTTTCACCGACTATTTTATCCTCTATTTTTATTTAAATGGCATATTTTTTGTATTAGATTCTTTGTCATTTTATTTTTTACTTGTAAATTCTTGGTACCCTTTTTATTTATTTTTATTTAAATTCGTAAAATCAAATCGAGAAAGAAATTTTTCCTAGGAAAGAGATTAAAATATACATTTCTTTTATATCTCAAACAATTTTCCTTATACATCATATATCATAATACTATCATACTAATAAGAAAAATAAAATCTTCTCCTAATTTAAACCTCCTTTGATTTATGTTTCCTTTATTAAATATTTATATATATTTTTTAAATGATGATTTATCTCCTCCTGCAATTTGAGTTTCATTTTTTTAATTTTTAATAAAAAGTTATCCTAATATTCTTGATAGATCAACTGCCTAAAAAAAAGTCTCTTAATTTTATCTCATTCCTTCTATCAAGAATACAAAAGTACTACTACTACTTTGAACAAAAATAAGGAATGCAATAGTCAAAGAAAACATTTGCAGTGAAAGAGGATCACATGCTTTTATATAATAATATGAATGATAGTATGATATATCCAAAAAAAGGGGGAAAATATATAATAACAACAATGTATCAAATAACCTGAGGAGCATTTGGGTCCTTACACGTTTGAAATTTGAATATACTTAATGGCAACTAACTATGTTAGTTTGGTTAGGACCCACACATAAAAACTCTAAATCAAAAGATATATTGACATTTAAAAGAATTGACTAAAGTAATTGAGAGATAAAGGCTAACCACACATGGAAATACACTAATCTAAAAATAAAACATATATAAATTTGTTATAAAATAAAGAAGATATTGAATACAAAGAAGAAAGACAAGATGAGTTCAATCAGAGCTGATTCATTCAGTTGAGTGCATTACATATTTATAGTAGAAGGAGCATCTACTTTGATATGGAAATACAATATATGATTCTTGCACATAATAAGATATTCTTGATATGGAAAGATAGATTGCCGCCCAAGATAGAAGGTGCATAGAATAGAAATATTGACTGCCAACATTGCGTATTGAGATCACTGTAATCTTCAATTAAGATGGGAATGTGAATCACCAAGATTGAATGCTGAGGTGGTTGAGATCTTCAATTGGAAGTATTGTCTATTGGAGGGTGATGGATATCCACAATCAATATTATTTATAACAAAATTTTGTTATTTGGTTCAATGTCCATTAAAACCAGTAGCTGTAGCCCTCCAAACCGAATTTCAACCGAATTTGATAAAAAGGCAAGTGATTGATCTAGATCAAATCTGACATTATTTAGCTCAATTTGATGTGGTTAGTTTGATTTGGTTTTGGTTTTGGTTTTGGTTGCTTTACTTAGAAACTGAAATACTTTTTTCCACTTTCCTTTTTCAATCAAAATATCCTTATTTAGGCATTTCTATTGATGGTAGTGAGAATTAATGGGATTTAAGTACAAACCAATAACCCTCTTGACAGTGCCTATATATATGAAAGTTATGATGTTCTTTGTCAAGACAACAATTGATAAAGATCTCTGTCAATACAAGCTTTTGACCAAAAAATGGCTTCACTCAAGCTTCACTTAGTCTTTCTTCTTGTCATTTCTTTTATCTTATTCGCAGAATCTATCAGTAAGTCTCTCTTATCTCTCTCATAAAAACATATGTTCAAAAATATAGAGCAAGACTAATTCTTCTTCTTCTGTTTTTCCCTCCATAGGTACAGAAATGAAGGAAGTTAGTGAAACCTTTGTGAAAGCGAAAAGAGATTGCATAACATGCGTGGGTGGTGCAGAAGGATGTACACTGGAATGTGCTGAATATGGAATTACAACTGGCAAAAAATGCAAGTTAAATGGGAGGTTGTGTTGCTGCATTTAAGTGATAATAAACCTATATTACTATTTATCATGAAAAATTAAATAAATAGAGAGTTCTTATAAGGACTTGTTCATTAACCTTTCTACAATTTTGAATTATGTTTAGTGCTTATGCTGCACTGTTCTTTATTATTTTTAGATTTGTTTTCAATTTCATATTACTTGGGGGTTGTACAATTAAGGAAACAGAATGAATAAATAAACTAAGGCACATACAAAATTTCATCGGGAACAACCCATGAGAAGTGCCTAGAATGAAGTTGGAATTAAAATCCTCATATCATGAAGAACAGGTGATCTGTAGGTAAGCCAAGTCACAACATATCCCTACCATGTATATGAAATTTTTTGAAGTAGTGTGAAGGAAACCAACCTCTAAATAAAACCGACCGACCTTTTCCTAAGAAGAGATTGTTTATGCAGTGGAACAGGGCAGGCTTCTCCTCTTTACTCAGATAAACAAAGAAAGTATAAATAAATCACAAAAAACAAGTTTCTGTTATCTCAATGAAAGACATTATGCTTGACGAATGAAATAGCATTACATCCACACAAACAATTCACAATTTCGTAACAGAATCTATATGATGGACTTGTAAGCATTGACCTATTTCTTCTTCATATGGCATGATAATTTACCAATCCTAGCAAAGGATGAATTTTGTATGATTAAATGAAAGAATACACAGCTGAGGAGTAACAACTATGAAGGTTTAAGTTATGGTACATTATTTTCAAAATACCAATAATGTTGTACTATTTGCTATTTCTTTAGTTATTTTTGCAAGGATAATTTGGACATTTTAGTCATAAATTATTATTAATTTATCATTAATTTTAATCTCTCTCTTAATTTTTTTTCTCTCTTGATTTCTCTCTCGACCTCTCTCAATCTCTCTCAAATCTGTTGGTCTCTCGATCCCCTCAATCTCTCTCCCACTCGAACTCTCTCTAAATTTCTCTCTAAATCAGCAAAGTCGCTAAATCTCTCTGAACCTCTTGCTCGATCTCTCTCGAATCTCTCAATCCCCTCAATCTCTCTCAAGTCTCCCGGTCACTCGATCTCTCGATCTCTCGATCCCCCAATTTGTTGAGCTAGATCTAAATTGTGGAGCGTCATTTCCAGTTCGATCAGAGTAAAAGCGCTGGTAGAGATGGTTGAGCCCTAAAAGTGGAAACTAGGGTTTCTGTTTTTGGAGAATTCTCGGTGATGGTAATACAAGTATTTGGACGGATCTAGGGTTTCTTTTTTTCTCGTCGAATTGCGAATTTGCGATACGACTCTAGGGTTTCATGGATCGAATCTCTCTGAGATTTTCAAAGTCGATCATTCATTGAAAGATTCTCCTTTTTCTTTTCCTTTTGATGCTGGCTTTCCTTTTTCTTGTCCCAATTTCAAACTCCTTGAGCAGCAATTTGTTGACTCAAGGGTCTTGGTTATCGATTTATCTCATATATTTCTTTTACGGTGTTCAATGCTGGTCCTCCTTTCGAAGTTGGAAGCTTTTTCACGGCTTTCTCTTTTTTTTTTCTTCTGTTCTAAGGGTAAGGGTAAGGGTAAGGTTGTTTTGTGCTATTTAAACATTGTTCAATAATCAGAAGGGATTGTCCTGCTTGTCTGGCTATTCAATTAATATTCAAATAGATTTATTTAAAAGGAAGGAAGAAGATCGATCGAAAGATATGGCCATCGATCTCTGCTCGACCTCGGAGAGCTGCTCTGGTCTCGGGGTGAGTCCAAGAATTTCGTTTTCTCATGACCTATGCCACTTGGATGTCGTGCCTATGGAAGAAAAATGCCAGAGATCAGATGGGTCGCTCTTGGATTCAACTCATAGTTCCTCAAATCCCTGTGGCTGCTAGACGCAAAAGTTTCTTCTAACTAAATACTGTACGGCAGCTTGTCACAACAAATTTTACTTGGTCAATGACCTATGGAGGATCAAAGCCAGTGAAGATTCATGCAAAACATTTTCCCGAAGCTTCCA
Organism: Hakea prostrata; assembly: GCF_041222555.1. Classification (NCBI taxonomy): domain Eukaryota; kingdom Viridiplantae; phylum Streptophyta; class Magnoliopsida; order Proteales; family Proteaceae; genus Hakea; species Hakea prostrata. Next base: position 41,214,918 of record NC_142604.1, on the reverse strand, counting down.
ACTTAAGAATTAGTGATGATAAACCCCATAAGAACTGAGTTCCTTTTTCTTTTCTTTTTGGGTCAGAATAGTAATCATGGTGGAAGTCATGCAAATTATGAAAGAAAATGTCAAAACAAAATAGAAGCATCAAATGTTGGGAGTAAGCCTCTCAATCTTAAAGGTTGCAGCTTAGAACATGCTTTAGATCAGTTACTTGAAAGAAATGTGTGTCAAATGGACTCAACACAAGTTCATACAACACACGAAAGAAATTTATTGAAATTTGTTATGATGAGGTTGTCAATGTTTCTACTTGTAGATTAAGATGAATTCTCAAAGAGTTTCCTTGCTCAATCTCGGAGAAGTCTAACTCACCATTTCTTACCTTTTTCAAGACCATTTTCTTCAACTTGGTAAAACAGCCCTTAAGCTATTTCAACACGGGACCATTGGTTTTCAAAGTTAAAAAGTAAAAATAAGAAGAAGAAGAAGAAGAAGAAGAAGAAGAAGAAGAAGAAGAAGAAGAAGAAGAAGAAGAAGAAGAAAGAAGAAATGGGACAAAAAACGCAAGTAAATTGAAAACCCTGGCATTCTCTCTACTCTTGACGTCTTCCTCTTTGTTGCTGCCAATCTCAACCATGGGTTGTGCTTCAGTGCTGCACAATTAATGTGCATTGCTTAGCTGCCTATGATCAAGATCAATTTTAATGGCCCATTTTATTGATTTATTATTTTTTTGTGAACTACATTGAACCCCCCCCCAAAAAAAAAAATAGAAAAGAAAGAAAGGGTGCTACGTAATTAATGCGTAATTATTGCACAACATTGAAGCCAAACTCCTCAACCATGAAAATTGCTTGGGTGCTACGTAATTAATGCGTAGAACCTAGAGCGAACGGTTTTACTGTGTGTACCTGCAACGAACGGTTCTAATGTACTAAACCATACGAATCCTTGTGTATTCCCACCTCGTGGATAGGACACAACTAATTGTTTTCACATTTAATCAATAAAGTGTGTACCTTTTTTTAAAATGTTGGGATTTATTAATATAATTGATAAATTAAATGCCCAAAGGCAAATTTGGAAACTCACAATTAGGGCGGTTACAAAATAGGGTTATATATTTTGGTAACCACTGCATAAGTGAGTGTGTTTACATTACGTAAGTTTTCAAAGAAAAGGAGGCGGCTCCCATCTCTCTCCCTCTCTCCAAGATATGCAGGAAGGAGAAACCTAGTGGAGGTTTCCTTCCATTGCCTTAGATCATTCTTTGGTCTTTTTTTCCACACGGCATTTGGGTTGTGGAAATACTTCACTTTCCTTGTGATTGTGGAATCATCTCGGTAGAGATTTGGTGGTGGAATGAGAATGTGGATTCAGATTTACTTTCGCTGCGAATACTTCACAAAAGGGAAAACAAATCCAGGTAAGGAATCTTTCCCTTTCAATTAACTGAATTGAACTAATTGGAGTATTACCAACATTGGTATCAGAGCCATTGACTCCCATGGTTCTTTGTTCCTCCCCATTGTTGAATTTCATTGTATGGATCCAATGGGAGGATCAAGGGTTTAATACGAAACTCAGGGGAGAATTGATAGGGTTTTTGGAAACCCTTATGTTTTGGGTTCGGATTCGAATGGGAGGATCCTTGAGAATTTCCCTTGTAAATTTTTGCATGAATTGATTATCCATGATAATTAATTTTTTTTAAAATTTATTGTTGGATTTTTTTGTGTGTTTTTGGATGATTTTTTTGGGTGAAAAAACGTGTTTTTACCGTTTTTTGAAAAAAAAATCGTTCATGAAAAAATCAGAAAAAACGTTGTTTTTTTGTACAAAGTGGCCCAGACGGATTTTCCGTCTGGGAGATGGTCATCCGTCTGGTTGCAGAAATCCAGACGGATTCCTAGACGGAGAGCCGTCTCAAAATCTGTCTGATTTTTTTGTCCCGTTTTGAATGTGTTTTTATTTACTGGACGTCAATGGCTCACAATCTATGTGATGTTTGAGCATTGAGGGCCTAATGGGGTCTAGTGGGAGCTAATGAGGTAGAAGTGTTTTGTGTGAACCACCTCATAGGATTAACATGATTGCATGTTTTATTTTAATAAAACTGTTTTTTATTTATGGGTCTATCAATCATGTTTCTTGCACAGAATGAAACTAGTGTATAAGTCTATGTGGGTTTGCATGAGAATTTGATTGAATGTTTGTTAGCATCTTTTTTGGTTTAAATGCTTATCCCGTAGGTTGACTATGCTAGTATGATTTGCTGTTGCATGAGTTGTGTTTTATGCTAGATTAATTGAACTCATTCTTGTATGTAATATCTCTAGAATAAATGGCTACTACCAAGAACATTGTTGCTAACTTTGAGAAAGGAGATAAACTGAATGAGAGGTATTATGACCTTTGGCACCGAAAGGTGCAGTATCTCCTAGAAGAATAGAAAATGCTAGAAACCGAAAACTAGACCATGTCCCCACCTGAGGAAGGTACCACCTGCACAAGATCACAGAGGGAACCTTGAGCTTTACAATGCCCGGAAAAGGAAAGATGGGGGTAGCTAGGATTAGTATCCTAAGCTCCATGAGGGATGACCCGATGCTTCGATTAGAGAAGCATAGGACTGCAAAGTCTTTGTGGGAGGCTGTGAAGTTCCAGTATGGAGGGACTTCCACCACAAGAGGCCGCCAGCTCAGACTCACATTTGATGGTTATAAGATGCGCCAGGGTCACACCATGAGGTAGCATATAACCATCATGTCCAACATGATTAGTGAGTTGAGCGCATATGGGCGCCAAAAGACTGATGAGAAGCAAGTCTCTGCAGTCATCAAGTCATTGCCTAAGTCTTGGGAGCATATGAAGATCTTCTTGACTCAGTTGATGAGGTCAAGACATTTGATCAAGCTGCCAAGCACCTTGAGCAAGAGGAGGGTCAGATGTTGGCCGATGTCCCTCACACTGAAGTAGCTGCTACTGAAGCAAGCACTAGTAAGGGTGCAGGCTTTAAGCGCAAGGAGAGAGCTCAACCTCAGTGGTCTAGGCAAAGTAACAGAGGTGGGAACAGAAACGAGAGTGGTTTATGAGACATGGTTTTAGAGTTGTATTTGAAAACAATTCTTTGGTTTTGTATCTAGGTGATACAATTTATGGTTATGGTTTTCTTAATAATGGTTTTATTGTATTGGATACAATTGATAATTTATCTAATCCTAGTAATGCTTTTGTTTGAAAAAATACTGTGTGTATTGATTCTAATTTGTGGCATGCTAGACTAGGACATATTGGCTTAGATAGGATGAACAGGTTGGCAAGAGAAGGTCTCTTAGGCCAAGGTTCACTATTGATTTGCCAACCTGTGAGTCATGTCTAGCAGGAAAAACAATTAGAAAACCATTTAAAAAGGCTTTGAGAGCCTCTCTTCCTTTAGAACTTATCCATTAAAATGTGTGTGGACCCATGAATGTGCATACTAGAAAAGGACAGGCTTATTTCATCACATTCATAGATGACTATACACGGTATGGTCACATTTATTTAATTTCTCATAAGTCAGAAGCTCTAGAATGCTTTAGGGCCTGTTTGGTTGTGTGAATCCAGCCATTTGAAATGAAATGAGATTTCAAATCTATGGATTTCAAATCTATGGACTCATGAATGAAAAAATTAACCGTTTGGTTACTTGAATCTGGTGAAATGAAATCTGTGGATTCATCCTGAAAACTATTTGGTTACTTGAATCTGTGGAATGAAATCTATGGATTCATCCTGAAAAACTGTTTGGTTATCCTAAATCTGTGGATTTGAAATCTATAGATTCACCTTGAAAAACTGTTTGGTTATCTGAATCTATGAATTTCAAAATGGATAATTTTCATCTGGATGAGGTTTGGTCCAAGTCACTTTTAGTCCACTTTAAGTTTTCTTTTGCATTCCCATGTGGTTCCAAGAAATTATTAAATAAGGACAAGCTTAACAAAAACCATTAGTTTAATAATTTTTGTGAAAAAAATACCCTTGTTTTTTTTCTTTTCCGATTTTAAGGGGGTTATCTTGCTTTTTGTTGAACTTGACGTCAAAATTGGTTGATTTAGACGGATGCAAGTGCACAAATATAGATCCTAGTCAACTAATTGTAATCTAATATTATTCCTTCTTTGGAACTGCAATGCCAAGTCCTAATAACTAAGCATTAGTATCCAGTCACTATTAATGCCTTAGCTATACATATGTTGCCCTCAAATCTTCTCCACCAAGAATAATATCTGATGAATTATGAAATCCTTTCCTTATAAGAAAATGTACTTCTATATGCCATTGTTTGATCAGGAGATTTTTTTTCCCCAAAAACACTTTCTCCCAAAAAGGAAAAGAAATGGTTAGTACATGATCTTCTCTGTATTCTTATTTACCAAAGAACTCTTAGATGCTTTTTGTTGGGTTTGTGTTGTTTCTACGTGGTGCCGACCATTACCATTAAAGGAAAACCCACAATGAATAAAAAATGGAGATTCTTGGAGAAGATACAATTAGCTGCATAAGGTAAGTATAGTGGGATGAAGTGGTTGTTGTCCCTCGGATTCTTTTTAAACCACAAAGCACCAAAATTAAGCAAAGACATGGGAATTGAAGTATACAAGAGTTAGGACTTGGAAATGCAAGTGCTCTCCATGGGCATTTGTTTTTTCACTTTTCATAAACTGAATAGGTTTTTGGCTGGACTCCTTTCTGATCAACTACTCCATAAACAACAAAATCAAATAAGTTAAGAGAGTTGCCTTCTCAAAAGAAAACAAATACATCATAAAGCATCAAGTTAAAACTTAAACAAAATAGTTTATCCAAACAAGTTTCGGGTAGATTTGATCCAATTGGCAACAGGAACCTGCTCATCCAACATTATCAACTTCTCTTCATCATCATAGTCCAAGAAAATTTGGGCTTCAGCTTTGTTGTTGATGAAGTAAGTCTTGGCTACCATTCTTCGACGAACATCGAGGCTAGGAATTGCTTTGAGTGCTTCTGTAAGCCTTTTTGACATAGTTGGGTGATAATCCGATTCCACAAACATGTCAAAGGCATTAGCCAACTGCTTGAAGGGACTTAATATCTTATCAGCCGCAGTCTTGGCCTTCTTCTTCTTACTTGAAGATCCCTCAGCAGCCTCTGATGTTGGCCTACCTTGAGGTGTCGACCTTCGACCACTCGGGGTTGGTTGAGTAGTTCCCTCTCCATCAGTCTCTAGTCTCATGTCAGAAAAGTCCACATCATCAATGCCTATGGTAGTTGGGTGACCCGCATCTTGACCTGTGGCAATTTCATTGCCAAACCACGTAAGCACCTCATAGTGGATGGGTAGGACTTGCGTGTCCTTCCAAAACCTTTCTTCAGTTTTCTACAAAAAATGTAATACAAACATGTTGATATGTAAATGTATTTCAAAAAACAAGTGTTTCCAGTGAAACATATTGACTGAAAATCATAAGGTTCATATCTGAAAGGAAGCCCACATGTGCTCAGGTCCATCGAACCTTGATTCTTCTCCATTCCACCCAAGGCCGCTGCATTTGATGAGATCCATTAGGGCTTTGATTCTGGCCCTCCACACTCGATAATGGTTCTTAACTTGATCAGCCTCATATGAGGTTTGGAGTGTTTCATTAATCGTGTTTGCAATTTCTGCAAATTGAGCTGGCCTAAGACCATTATCTCCTCCTTTCCTAGACCTATGGTGGGTGACCAAAGTCTGCAAAAACAAGTGCGAGTGTGGCTTGGACCACTTGGCTGTATCCCTTTTTCTTGGTTGAGTTGATTGGGATTGTGATTGTGATTCTGCCATCTAACAAATAAAAAAAAGAAGCATCATTATGGTAGATTAATAGATCAATTGTAACAAAACAAATCTGAAATTTACAAGTGCATATTTAAGTTATATGTAGCTATTTATCCAGTATGAACAATATTAAACAGCAAAGTACTGTTTTACTCTCATTAAACAGGGGAAAGAAAGAGAGGCCAACAGCCCCTATCAAAATGAAGAAGTTTTTCCCACTCCTCAAAATTAGACAGACTTGTTAGGATTGTTAGGTGTAGAGAACTTGCAACCTGAAGACCAAAATGAAGAGCCCAAATGAGAATTCTAAATCCAGGCATTGTTAATGGCTGCAAATGGAGGAACTATGCTAATTAATACAATTTAAACCAGATCTGAAACTGGGTTAATCAATCTGGCTCTTACCACTGGCCACTTTCCTGTTTGATTATTTAAATTGAAGTCATCCATCTAATAAAAAAAGGTGAATAATTCTGGATCAGATGTGGTCAAATTACATGAATCAAAATAAAAACCCAATATAACTAACATAGGCTGATGTAAGATCACTCTGGTTTGGTTTTCCCCTCCCATTATGACCTTCTAATCTGTATCTTCCATCTCGCACTTAAAATCACCCTTTGACCTTATGCAGATGTTCAGTATGCCAGGGAGATTACCAAGCTGAGGACAACCTCCAAACCCAAAAAGAAAAAAGAAAAGAAAACACCAGTAATAATATCATATTGTTCAAAATTCAAATTTACTCACAATGGTTGCTCTCTTTTAATGGTAGCAGTTTTGAATGGGTAATAACTTCAAACGGCAGGCTGATTCTAAACAAAAACAACTTAAACTATACTAGTTAAATATGTTAAGCTGATTAGCATCAGGTTCTATCTTGGTTCATCTTAAGCTTGGTTAGCAACAAACAACCAAGCTGCCATAGGAATCACTAGCAGGGTATGTGCAATCAAGCTCGTGATCAGCAAGGCAATGTGTTGCTCTGTTTTGGGGAGGATGTAATTCACAAGGGAAAAAAACACAATGTAGAGGACATGCAATCAATAGTAAAGAAATAGTTTGGGCAAACAACAACTTTCTTTCTTCGTGAAGTTACAGCCAATACAATCTTCCAAAATGTGCCAACAAAGATAGAGGGGAGGGGATACAAAAGGATGACATAAAAAAAAAGAGCAAATTGAATGCTTATCAAAATAGTCTAAGATACGCCATCAGTAGTAATTCAAAATAGGACACATCATTTAAGAAAGTTCATTCAAGTCAACTCCTCCATCCCAATCATCCCACATTGTTTGAGCAAAATGATTACGAAAATGTTCTGGATCAAAGGCAATGTCATCGTGAACTTCATGACTGGTAATGGGAGGGTCTTCATCAGATTCTTCATCGGTTTCTGGATCCTCACTTGAATTTGATTCTTCATCCTCCACATCAGATAATTCTTCATCCTCTTCTTCAAAAGTGTTTTGACTAAGTATAAAATTATGTAGAAGAACGCAAGCTAAAACAATCTTCACTTGTGCTTTGAAAGGATATTTTGCTTGAACCCTCAAAATCTTGAAACGCCTCTTCAACAAACCAAAGGTTCGTTCAATGACATTTCGCACAGAAGAATGTCTCAAGTTAAACAGTTCTTTCAAATTTTTGGGTGATTCATGACAGTTCCTCCATTCTTTCAAATGGTACCGAGTACATCGATATGGTCTTAAGAAGCCCTTTCGATTAGGGAAGCCAGCATCAACAAGAAAGAACTTCCCTTCAGGTACCGTTAGTTGACTTGGTCTTTGTCTATTTACGGCGTCATCCAAAACTCTTGAGTCTGAGGCTGAACCTTCCCAACCAGCTAGGATATAGGTGAACTTGTGATTATGATCACATGCAGCCAAGATATTTTGAGTAACATTTCCCTTCCTACCCCGATACCTTTTCTGGCCGCCCACCGCTATCATTGCAGGGACAAGGGATCCATCTATGGCACCAATGCAATCCTTGAAGAAAGGAAAATATTTAGCTCTATATTCCCTCGTGCATGGAGGTTTCAATAGTTCTGGATGCAATTTTATTATTGCATTCAAAACAAAATTGAAGTGTCGACTCACAGTCTCTCCAGAATGACTAAATTGATGAGCAAGGTCACGATTCGAATGGTTGAGGCCAACTACTCTCAAAAACATCACCAATTGTTCCTCCAATCTGAGAAACCTACTATCGAACATGACACCCTTATCCCTCACAATTGACACAAGTTGAAGAATGCCTTTCTACCAAGCCTAGTTTGCTCTCGGCAAGTACGATCACACACCCCAATGATTCTTTCTGTCTCCTGTTGGCCACGAAGAGTCTCACCCCGATATGGAGCTCTACTCAGGAACAGTCTCTGAATCTTTTCCATTGCTAGGGCCACACCCATAATGACAAATATCACGGCTTTCCTCCGCCTCTGTCTCCTTAGTTCTTCACTCTGCCTCCCAAGGTGCTCATCATCCATTTTAATAGAGGTCTACAATCAATTTCAATAAATTAAAATCAAGAAAATATATATTCCAGATCAAAGACCCGCTTCCTTTCCTTCATAAATTAAAGATTTCAAGACCCGCAATACATGACCCCATTTCTACCCTTCATGAACTCTTGTAATAAGACATTCAATGCTAAAAAGAAACTTAAAAAAGGAAAAGTTGTATCGTTGGCATCAAACTTCAACAACTCAACCCCATCATATGGCTGCATAATTGTCAAGACATCAATCATCATATATGAATGCATAGTCTACATTTTGTTAAAGTGACCATTTTGTAGATAAACTTAAGGTGAAACAATTAATACCAAAATGAGCTCTTAGGTTATTTCTAGGTCAAACAGAGGGTACCATATCTTTTTTTTTTTCTGGTAGTAAAACAGAGGGTACCATATCACTGACCAGAAGCTCATGACAACGTGAGAAAAGCTATTAAACAAGAATAGATTAGATGATAATTGACACAATTCCCTACAAAGCTCATGACAGTGTGAGAAAAGCTATTAAACAAGAATATATTAGATGATAATTGACACAATTCCCTACAAAGCCCAATTTCACTGCTAACCTGGTTTACCAAAAAAAAAAAAAAGAAAAATTTCACTGCTAACCTAATAGATCTTCTGAATGGTGTACAAATAATAATGAAGAAACTTCAGTTGAAGCAACGAGAAGCTACTCCACGAACAGAAAAAACAACAAATAAAAACAAATAGCAGCAAGAAAAGAGGAAAAAATATACAAACATCATAAAAACGTTGATATCAACTGGACAACTAGAATGCTGCAACCGAATCCCATCCCAAAAGAAATTTCGGAACACCGTAATCGAAGCTTACCGATGCAACCAAAAAAAACTATTGGGAAACAAATCAAAAACCTATTCTGCATTGATCAAATTAGATTAAAAAAAAAAAAAAAACTGGAGATTTCAAACGATAGGAGTTCAGTAACTGAAATCAAATATGAAAAGAGTACTGCAAAGAACAAACAGAAGTTTAAGAAGTAACACAAAAGACAAGAGTTGTGCTGTTGGACTCACCTGAAGACTGTTCGAGAGGAGAAGAGGATTAGGATTTTCGTTCGTTCGCAGCGAAGAGCCGTTCGAGTTCGAGAGACCGTCAAAATGAAATTCTGAAATCCGCTCATTCAAGGGTATTTATAGACGAGTCTCATCCCACTCAGTTCACCCTAACCCCTGAATTCTACCCATTCACAGTTTTAGGCTAAATTTTGAAATGGGTAGATTTATGAATCGGGTCATGTCTTCCAACCAAACAGGGTTCAAAAGCCCATTCATGAGTCCAGTTATTTGAAATCTCTGGACTCACACAACCAAACAGGCTCTTAAGAAATTCATGAGCTTAGTTGAAAATCAGTTAGATAAACGGATTAAAACTCTTAGAACGGATAGAGGTAAAAAGTATCTCTCCGATATGTTCAAAGGGTTGTGTGATGAAAAGGGGATATCTAGACAACTTACTATTCCAGGGACTCCATAGCAAAATGGGGTTGCTGAGAGGAGGAATAGAACCTTGCTAGACATGGTGAGATCCATGATGGCACAGGCAAATCTACCCATCTCTTATTGGGGAGATGCTTTGCTGACTGCTGCCTATATCCTCAACAGATTTCCAACCAAATTGGTTCCTTCCACACCATATGAGTTGTGGACCGGAAGGAAGCTAGATTTGAGTTACTTGCGCACATGGGGATGTGCAGCATATGTTCACTCTACTTCTCACCAATATGGAAACCTTGGACCTAGAGGAAGAAAGTGTATCTTTGTGAGATATTCTAAACCCTCAAAGGGCCATGTCTTCATTGGACTAGATGAGAGTGAGAGGAGAACGGAACTTGAGTCTAGGGATGCAACATTCTTGGAGAATGATTTTCCATATCTTTCAGGAGTTAACAAAGAATCATCGGAATTCTTTGAGATACAAGATAGTGGTCTTGTCACTCCAGGGATTTAGATTCTGGATAATGAACCTAGGGTTCATCTAGAAGATCCTAGTGGGAGTGGGAGTGCAGATGTGATAGCTACCTCAGAGGGTGAGCAATCTGACATGCACTTGCGCCGTAGTGGGATCGGGCTAGTTCCTCGTATACGTTTCGACATAGAGGATGAAGCCTACATGGTAACTCTTGAAGAGATCGACTGTGAGATGACTTCAGTCGATGAGCATGAGCCGAAGAGCGTGCAGGAAGCTCTTGCGGGGTCAAGCTCAAAGGAATGGTTGAAAGCAATAAAGGAAGAGTTGGAGTCGATGAAAGTTAATCATGTCTGGGACTTGGTTGACTTGCTGCCGGGCCGAAAGGTAATTGGAACAAGTGGGTTCTCAAGATCAAATGGAAGGCGGATGGATCTATTGAGATATTCAAGGCTCGTTTAGTGGCTAAGGACTACACCCAACGAGAGGGCGTTGATTATGAGGAAACTTTTTCCCCTGTGGTTAGGTTTGCCTCAATTCGCCTCATTCTAGCCATTGTTGCTCAGTTGGACTTGGAGCTTTATCAGATGGATGTAAAAACTGCTTTTCTCAATGGAGAACTTGAGGAAGAGATCTATATGGATCAACCTCAAGGCTTTGAAGCTAATGGACTTGAACGCAAAGTGTGCAAGCTTAAGAAGTCCATATATGGCTTAAAGCAAGCATCTAGACAGTGGAATGTGCGCTTCCACCAAGCTATGATGGAAAATGGTTTTTCCATGCTTGAGGAAGACCAGTGTGTTTACACCAAGAGATCTGATGGTAATTATGTCATTCTGACACTGTACGTAGATGACATACTTATGGCTAGCAATAGCAAGGAGCTATTGGAAACCATTAAGAAATGGTTGTCCTCCATATTTGATATGTAGGACATGGGTGAAGCAAGCTATGTGCTTGGTGTCAAGATTGTCAGAAATAGGCAAAAGAGATTACTGGGTTTATTTCAGAGACCTATATTGACAATGTCTTGACGAGATACCAGATGCACAACTGCAAACCAATTGATACTCGAGTGGAGAAGGGTTTGCATTTGAGCTTTGATATGGGTCCTAAGACTCCAGAGGAGAAAACCAAGATGGAAAGAGTTCCATATTCCAGTGCAGTAGGTAGCCTTATGTACGCTATGATGTGTACTAGGCCGGATATTTGTTATGCGATGGGTTTGGTTAGTCGATACCAATCAAACCCATGCATAGAGCACTGGAAAGCAGTCAAGAGGATATTGAGATATTTCAGAGGAACGAGTAACTACATGTTGTGTTACCAAGGATTGGATTTGCGCTTAGTTGGCTATAGTGATGCCGACTGGGCTGGAGACACTGATGAGCGCAAATCAACCTCTGGATATGCTTTCTTGCTGAATGGCGGGGCCATTTCGTGGTGTAGCAAGAAGCAGACTTGTATATCCCTCTCGACCATGGAAGCAGAGTATGTGGCATGCTCTGCTGCGGTTCAAGAGGCTGTTTGGTTGAGGAGATTCCTTCGACATACTGGGATTGTGATGACATCCAAAGAGGCTGCCCTTGTCTACTGTGATAGTACAACAGCTCTTAGCTATGTCAAGGACCCCAAGTATCATGGGAAGACCAAACAGATACAATTGAGATATCACTTTATTAGAGACATTACATCAAGGAAGAAAGTTGTACTTAAGCACATATCTACTAGTCAGATGGTAGCTGACCCTCTTACCAAACCTATAGCCAAGGATGTTTTTATTTTTCATGTAAAATCCTTGGGCTTGCGTAGATTGTGACTTACTTTTGTACTGAGACTTTCTTATTAATGAGTAATATGAGTTCATTCCATCATTTATTTTTATTCATTTTCTGTGTGATTGTGTTTCTTCTAGCATAAAACAAGATATGTCAATAGGCAAGAGAATGCCTCACTCACACGAGCATTCGCCTCTGGCGCCTTGGAGGCGAGCAGAGATGAGACAGATTGTGAATGACTTTGTGTAGGTCAATTCATAATCATGATGTTGCCTTGATTTGGAATCAAGATGAGTTTCTCTATAGTGAAGAGAATTGACATGAATGTTCCCACTATTCATGTTGCCTATAGGAGCCAGGTGCGAGTACTTTATGTGGAGCCAGGGTGACGACAATAAAGAAACTCGGCTTTGCGACTGGACTAAGACCTGTATGGTGTTGAGATGGACATACGTTCTATTGTATATAGAATGCTCCACCATAGCACGTATATCATACTATGTGTGCTTAGCGATCATTGGAAATGAGAGGATGGATCCCTGCTCCTCTCATTGTGTGAGTCCTGGACCTTATGGTCCATTAGTGTTCTTAGTGACTTTCGACGAAATCATGAAACGAAGGGTTGATGTGGCTACTTTGGGGTGTTACCTATGGTCATGATAGATTCGACCTAAAGGGGCACTACCGGGAAAGGAGTCAATCCTAAGTGTAGTGATGGTCTGGGGCGAAAGGAAAGGTTTGATTCAACTGCACCGTAAAAGTGTTTGCTAGCGCCAACTGTATGTGTTACAGTAGTGAACATTTTAAGGACAAGAAGGTGATCTCTCAGAGGGATTGAGATACCTTCAGTCTAGTGAGTTTGAATAAACCTAGGACACTGTGTTATACTAATACTTATTTGATATGTTTCTATGAGTGATGTGCCATTCTGGCCTTCTGGGAAGGTTTCTAGTTTGGGGCTCATGCGTGCAGGTATATCACCGATTGCACAACCCATTTTGCCAGTATAACTTGTGGATATTAGTGTCTGGGACACAGGTGGTCTATGTATCTAGGATACATAGTGAAGAGATCAATATATATGTATATCTGGGATATACATGTGTGTCTAGACACAAGAGGTCTATGTATCTGGGATACATAGCAGAGAGATTGAATATGTATATCTAGGATATATATGTATATCTGGGATATACATGTGTGTCTAGGACATAAGAGGTCTATGTATCTGGGATACATAGCAGAGAGATTGAATGTGTATATCTGGCCATCTGGGATATACATGTGTGTCTGGGATATATTGAAAGATTAACACTTGCCCTTGTGCAAGTGGGAGTTGTTGGAATTTATTAATATAATTAATAAATTAAATGCCAAAGGACAAATTTGGAAACTCACTATTAGGGCGGTTACCAAATAGGGTTATATTTTGGTAACCACCGCATAAGTGAGTGTGTTTACGTTACGTAAGTTTTCAAAGAAAAGGAGGCGGCTCCCATCTCTCTCCCTCTCTCCAAGAAACGCAGGAAGGAGAAACCTAGTGGAGGTTTCCTTCCATTGCCTTAGATCATTCTTCCATCTTTTTTTCCACACGGCATTTGGGTTGTGGAAATACTTCCCTTTCTTTGTGATTGTGGAATCATCCCGATAGAGATTTGGTGGTGGAACGATAACGTGGATCTAGATTTACTTCCGCTACGAATACTTCACAAAAGGGAGAGCGAATCCAGATAAGGAATCTTTCCCCCTTCAATTAATTGAATTGAACTTATTGGAGTATTACCAACATAATAAATAAATAAATAAAATGTTTAGTTGTATGATTGATGCTTACGGATAGGATTCCTACGAAGTATAAGTTGTTCTGGTATGATTAAACGTTTGGCTGCTTATCAATGGTAATCGGTGCATAACTGGGGCTTATTCATAGCAGTAAGAAGTACACATGTTGAACTTTTCCGGTTTTTAGGGTTATTGATGTGGCTTAGGTTCTAAAAGGCATTCTTGAAGCAAAGATATGCTAGAAGCTTAAAACCACTCTTATAAATTGGGATCAATTTGAAATTGATGAGATCAGAATATGGAAGATTTGAGATTTTCAATGTCTTGCAAAACAAGACCGTGGCATGAGATTTTTCAACTGTACCAATGAGTGTAACATGTGCTTCAATGATGCAGACATCATTCACCAAGTAACCATTCGATTGATCTTTAAAACTACTTAAAGCCATGTATTTTGTCCAAACCCAAGTCTTAGCTGAGTCGCTAAACCAACCCTTCTTCCCTACATCAAAAAATTAAATAGACGCTAACAAAGGTAGGAAAAAATGAACAAATCAACTATTAAAGAACTAATTCAAGACATCAAAATCCTTTCTTTACACAACATTAGCTGTGCAGTACTGGGATGGGAAGAGTTGCAAGAGTTTGATTTAAAAATGGGTCTATGCACCAATAAAATGATCTTAAAAGAATTCTAATCGTCCGATTATATTATATTTTCACATGATGCCACATGATACTATACTAGAAACAATATATATCAATTTTAGATGGAGTTAATACTTTGAAGTGGAGGAAAATAAACTCGCGCTATGAAAAAGTGTATTATGACCCACTATTAAATTCCTTGTGTTTAAGTTAACATAGAAATGAAAACATATTAAAAATAAGACCCTGCCTTAATGTCTTGGACAGGCATGCTGGTGCTCAACTTATGGATATAGATGTCCTTATAAATAATAAACTACTGATAAGGTAACGAAATCTTTGCAATTTTAAGTTCCAACCTAAACTGAGCTTTTGAACCACTAGAGTACAACATCGGTACATACCTTAATTTCTAATATTCAATACTAAGAAGTAAAATATTTTTTAATTAAAAGCATGTAAATATGTATAATGAGGAAACAGATTCATCTCAATCTTGTCCTACAAGAATATCTTGAAGAAAAAAAAAAAAAAAAAAAAAAAAAAACCAGAGTCTAATAAAAAAACACAATGGGTTCATATTTCCTAATATGAACACAACTCATAATAGAACTCAAACAACATAATGGGTTGAGCATTCCTAATATGAACGCAACTCATAATAGAACTCAAACAATAGTATTATATGAGAAAGCTACGACCATGGAAGAAGAGCAGTATTTTATTTCCAGAGTAGAGTTTAAGCTCCAACAAATTTGAAGACAGAAAAATTTATAGATGAAAGGAATTTTTGGATTAAGGTATGAATCCATTCATTCCACCTTACGCATTCATGCAATTTGCGATTCTCATGTTGAAATTTAGTTAATCTTACTTGTTCATTGTTATCTTCTCTAAAAGTTGTTTTGTTTTATTTAATTTTGCTATGCTTGATCACTCCATTGAACTAAGATTACTTTTAAGAAATTGCAGAATTAAAACACGATGAAATTGACTGGAAATTCAAAATTGAATTTTATTTTGTTATTTTGGGATAAAAAAAGGGAAAAACGGATTGGAAAAGAACCGGATTATAGAAACTAACTCTGATATAACTTCGTCGGCTTCACTGAACATAGTTCTTCATCTGCTGATGCTCCAACACCTTCCTGATTTCGGAATCGTATGCTCTGAAATCTTGCTGTTCGATCACACCTTTGGTTTAAAATCCATCTTATTATTCTGCTTCCAGGACTTGCAATATTTCAGCTCGGTGTGCTACAGGAAGTAATAGAGACAGAGAGCTGAGACGCAGATCGTAGAAATAAACCCAGTCTCTTGGAAGAAAGAAGAGAGAGGGTAGAAACAAATCGAGCCACCATTAAGAAAGAAGAGAGAGAGAGAGAGAGAGAGAGAGAGAGAGAGAGAGAGAGAGAGAGAGAGAGAGAGAGAGAGAGAGAGAGAGAGAGAGCGAGAGAGAGAGCCTGGGAGATTGCATCTCTAACTGACTCAAATGGAAGAAATAAGATATTTCTCAACCACGACCCAACTTTGTTCTTCAAGGAAGTGCCACGTATTTTTTTTATAAATGATTCAAAATTCAATTTTAATTTTATTCTATTTTGCAAATAGAAAATCGAAAAAACTAAGGCTGATGTGGTTATACTATATGGTTAATTTTTTCGTCTTTTGCATTAACCATAAGCCCATGTTGCTCTGGTCCGGCATTAACCCTTTAGTATAACTTTATATTGTAAAGAGTGTTTTTGTTTCTTGTGAGGGATCACTTATTGCCAACTGGTGAATGTTTAGGATCGAATTGCCTAAATAAAACATGCAATTAACTTTATTTTAGTTTTGTTTCTTTTTTATTAGATTTTGTCTTATATGAAGTTGATCTCCCTCTCATCTTTTCAATTGTTGACCATCCATACTTCATACAATTGATGATATAATAAGGCGCTTTATACTCCAGTTTTGCCGCAAATTTTTCACTTGACTATTGGATCCTCTATTTTTATTTAAATGGCATATTTTTTGTATTAGATTCTTTGTCATTTTATTTTTTACTTGTAAATTCTTGGTACCCTTTTTATATTTTTTTAATTTAAATTCGTAAAATCAAATTGAAAAAGAAATTTTTCCTAAGAAAGAGATTAAAATATACATTTCTTTTTTATCTCAAACAATCTTCCTTATATATCATATATCATAATACTATCATACTAATAAGAAAAATAAAATCTTCTCCTAATTTAAACCTCCTTTGATTTCTGCTTCCTTTATTATATATTGATATTTTTTTTAAATGATGATTTATCTCCTCCTGCAATTTGAGTTTCATTTTTTTAATTTTTAATGAAAAGTTATCCTAATATTTTTGATAGATCAACTGCCTAAAAAAAAGTCTCCTAATTTTATCTCATTCCTTCTATCAAGAATACAAAAGTACTACTACTACTTTGAACAAAAATAAGGAATGCAATAGTCAAAGAAAACATTTGCAGTGAAAGAGGATCACATGCTTTTATATAATTATATCAATGATAGTATGATATATCCAAAAAAAGGGGGAAAATATATAATAACAACAATGTATCAAATAACCTGAGGAGCATTTGGGTCCTTACACGTTTGAAATTTGAATATACTCAATGGCAACTAACTGTGTTAGTCTGGTTAGGACCCACACATAAAAACTCTAAATCAAAAGATATATTGACATTTAAAAGAATTGACTAAAGTAATTCAGAGACAAAGGCTAACCACACATGGAAATACACTAATCTAAAAATAAAACATATATACATTTTGTTATTTGGTTCAATGTCCGTTATAACCAGTAGCCGTAGCCCTCCAAACCGAATTTGATAAAAAGGCAAGTGATTGATCTAGATCAAATCTGACATAATTTAGCTCAATCTGATGTGGTTAGTTTGGTTTAGTTTTGGTTTTGGTTGCTTTACTTAGAAACTGAAATTCTTTTTTCCAATTTCGTTTTTCAATCAAAATATCCTTATTTAGGCATTTTCCATTGATGGTAGTGAGAATTAATAGGATTTCAGTACAAACCAATAACCCTCTTGACAGTGCCTATATATATGAAAGTTATGATGTTCTTTGTCAAGACAACAATTGATAAAGATCTCTGTCAATACAAGCTTTTGACCAAAAAATGGCTTCACTCAAGCTTCACTTAGTCTTTCTTCTTGTCATTTCTTTTATCTTATTCGCAGAATCTATTAGTGAGTCTCTCTTATCTCTCTCATAAAAACATATATTCAATAATATAGAGCAAGACTAACTCTTCTTCTTCTGTTTTTCCCTCCATAGGTACAGAAATGAAGGAAGTTAGTGAAACTGTTGTGAAAGCGAAAAGAGATTGCATAACATGCGTGGGTGGTGCAGAAGGATGTACGCTGGAATGTGCTGAATATGGAATTACAACTGGCAAAAAATGCAAGTTAAATGGGAGGCTGTGTTGCTGCATTTAAGTGATAATAAACCTGTGTTACTATTAATCATGAGAATTAAATAAATTGAGAGTTCTTATAAGGACTTGCTCATTAACCTTTCTTCAATTTTGAATTATGTTTAGTGCCTATGCTGCACTATTCTTTATTATTTTTAGATTTGTTTTCAATTTCATATTACTTGTGGGCTGTACAATTAAGGAAACATAATGAATAAATAAACTAAGGCATGTACAGAATTTCATCGGGAACAACCCATGAGAAGTGCCTACAATGAAGTTGGAATTAAAATCCTCATATCATGAAAAACATGTGATCCGTAGGAATGCCAAGTCATAACATATCCCTATCATGTATATGAAATTTTTTTAAGTAATGTGAAGGAAACCAACCTCTAAATAAAAAAGTGTCAATTAGACAAACAAAGAAAGTATAAATAAATCACAAAAAACAAGTTTCTGTTATCTCAATGAAAGACATTATGCTTGACGAATGAAATAGCATTACATCCACACAAACGATTCACAATTTCGTAGCAGAATCTAAATGATGGACTTGTAAGCATTGACTTATTTCTTCTTCATACGGCATGATAATTTACTAATCCTAGAAAAGGATGAATTTTGTATGATTACATGAAAGAATACACAGCTAAGGAGTAACAACTATCAAGGTTTAAGTTATGGTACATTATTTTCAAACCCTACCTTAGGTACAGGGAGACCAAAAATTGAGAAAATAGTATGAATTGGCTTACAATAACAGTAGGCAACGTATACCGAAAATGGGGATGTCTAACAGATTAAAATCAATGTCAGGCGGCCTGAAATGATGTTGTACGCTAACAGATTTCGCCAACATAAACATGGCTGGCAAAGTCACTTTTCGGGGAAACGTTTCTACCACCAGATCAAGTTGTATATTTTCCCCTACAGTGGTAGTACTTCCTGCAAATTCATAAAGCAAAGTTACGGTTGCCTTGAGTTCATCCTAATCTATCTTAAGTAATCGGAAAGCATCCAAAGACAAAATGTCTGTTGATGATCCGGTATCTACTAACACTCTATAGATCATGTGATTCGTTGTTAAACCAGAAGACCAGAGGCACAGTATAGACAGACCAATATAAGACAAAGAGAAACAGAATATAAAGTATATCTTATGTCAGAACCACTTACCCGAATGTAGTAGAAGCGAAACAAAACCAGTACAAACTCGAACAATGTGAGTTGAGGTGTACGTACAATGCTTTTCCTTAAGGTATTTGAATGCCCCCTTTAGTACAGACTGGGTTTGACATTGACATTCTCACCTCCAAGATACAACAACTCCTTAGATCTGAAGGCTAGCACTCCAACAGATACTACTTGTTAAGGAAATACAACGGTAGTGTATAGCACAAGAATGAAGAAAACAAAAACGGAATTTTTCTAACTTTAGAATACGAATTTCTATTTTCCCACCAAAATCAGAGTCAATCTTTTGCTCAGAACTTCTCCTCTATTTATAAGCTCGCATGGACACCTCTATTTATAAGCTTGCCTGGTTAGACTAGGGTCTATGGATCACAACCGCAACCACGCCCGACTTGGTCCAGCTCTGTGCATGCACGTGATCCACACGTAACTCTCTACCGTCATACACCCCACTTAAGAGCTATAAATGTGTATATAAACGATATAATCATTATCTCCGTCCAATGTGGGACTAAACATAGATGGTAAATTAAATTACTCAATATATATGCCGAATTGCAAAAATACTTTAATTGGAATCTATACATCCAGAAGAGTCCTATAGAGTAAGAATTAAACAAGAGTCCTAAAACAAAACTAGGGAGATAGAGTTTTAATGTTTTGAAACTTATCTAAATAATATTCTATTTTATAGTATTATTTTATTTATTTGATTTTAAAAACAAAAATCCAACATTCGTCAACCTAACTTTGATAATTATCGCATCCTCATGAGACGTATGGATATAAACTAGTTCTTTTTGGGCAAAGCTTATGGGTTCACTTTGAACAAAACGAGTTACAATCGAGGGCTCAACGGCGCCTACAACACGTGTACTCTGCTTAACTTGCCTAATAGACTTTGGAGTTGGTTTTCCAAAGATTGTCTTAATTCTAGGAAGAGGAGTATATGTTTTTTTCATTTTCAAATTCAGGAACCCTAATTCTGTTATCGGAGAACATTGGTTTCTACTGCGAGAGATGAGGATCTTTAGGAAACTAAGGCTTTATTGGCTATAATCCGTGACTTACAAAGAATTCAAATTTTGGTGTTCGGAATTCTCCCCTCCATTATTCTGTAGCTTAAGGCCACCTGAGGTAATATACATATTATTTATCTATTGCATTCGTATCAACGTCAATCTTAATATCTTCAATTCACAGGTACTACAATTGTTTCCTCTCATCGATGGCTAAGTTGTTTTGAATCTTTAAATTGTCTCTTTTTACTTGAATCAGGAGTTGATATTAATCTCCAGAATTCCGTGGACAAGTAAACCAATCCAACCGCCCAACTTGATTTTGTTATCATTATCATTTATTCATCTTGCATTTGATTGAATTTTTCGTTCGAAGTTCATACTTTTCACAATGTAAATTTTAGACTACTTAAATCTGATTTTGGACCCTTCTTATTTAAAATTGAGTTACTCATCCTGTTGAACATACTGCTTTGATGCAAGCTTGTTCTCTCCTTAAATGGAGTGCGAGTAACATTTTATTTTACTTCCTTAAATGGGCATTCCCGATGCATTAAGCTCCTCCTTGTGGAATACATTCCCAACATTCTTGATGTATGGACTACCCTTAAGAAAAAATTTGATAAACAAGAATACCGAGAAGAATTCGATGAAGGGATCGCACTGCATTGTTCTTCTTTTGTTTTATGGTATACTTAAAACTAATGATTTATTTAATCTGTTTCATTTTCTTGTGGCCAATGCTCTTTACAAAATAATAAATAAATCTGCTAATGGAGGTATCATTACCCTCTACATGGCAGCATTAAATGGACATGTAGAGACTGTGTAGTTGCTCTTAGACTTAGGTGCCTGCATTTTAGAAATTACTGTGAGAGATAGTACGACAATTGATCTGATTGGTAATGCACTTTAATGCTTGATATTAATTTATAATCATTACCCATCCTTTATTACAAGAACAATTTATTCTAATCATGGTTGAAAATACAAGGCAACAATTTTCTTGTTCTATGGACTTAATGATTTTTGTTTCCCTCTTAGAAGATATTCAAGATTCAATGTCCAGTGATTTTAATTTAACTTGGTTTATTTAATTTCCTGTGTTACCATATTTTGATAACTTCTGAATTCATGCATAATAGTTCCACAAGTAATTCCGTTCAAACTGATGAAACTATTGAAGTGTTTTATTTCCTACATTGTCTTATTAAATTACATTACTCAATTCCTTTTCTAGGGATTCGATGTATGGACTACCCTTAAGAAAAAATTTGATAAACAAGAATCCTGAGAAGAATTCGATGAAGGGTACACATTGCATTCTTCTTCTTTTACTTTATGATATATTGAATTCTATTGATTTGCGTACTTTGTTTCTTTTTCTTGTGGCCAATGCTCTTTGCAAAATAATAAATAAACTTGCCAATAAAGGTATCATTACCCTCCACATGGCAGCATTAAATGGATATGTGGAGACTATGTAGTTGCTCTTAGACTTAGGTGCCTGCATTTTAGAAATTACTGTGGGAGATGATACAACGATTGATCTGATTGGTAATGCATTTTAGTGTTTGATGTTAATTTCTAATTATTACTCATCCTTTGTTATGATGAGGTTGTCAATATTTCTGCTTGTAGATAAAGATGAATTCTCGAAGAGTTTCCCGCTTCAGTCCCGAAGAAGTCTAACTCACCATTTCTTACCTTTTTCAAGACCATTTTCTTCAACTTGGTAAAACAGCCCTTAAGCTATTTCAACACGGGACCATTGGTTTTCAAAGTAAAAAAAATAAAAATAAGAAGAAGAAGAAGAAGAAATGGGACCAAAAGCACAAGTAAATTGAAAACCCTGACATTCTCTCTACTCTTGACGTCTCCCTCTTTGTTGCTCCCAATCTCAACCATGGGTTGTGCTTCAGTGCTGAACAATAATGTGCATTGCTAACCTGCCTATGATCAAGATAAAATTTGATGGCCCATTTTATTTATGTATTAATTTTTTTTGAACTACATTGAACACCCCCCCCCCAAAAAAAAAGAAAGAAAGGGTGCTACGTAATTAATGCGTAGAACCTGCAGGGAACGGTTCTACTGTGTGTACCTGCAGCAAACGGTTCTAATGTACTAAACCATACGAATCCTTGTGTATTCCAACCTCGTGGATATGACACAACCAAATCTTTTCACATTAAATCAATAAAGTGTGTACCTTTTTTTAATAAATAAATAAATAAAATGTTTAGTTGTATGATTGATGCTTACGGATAGGATTCCTACGAAGTATAAGTTGTTATGATATGATTAAACATTTGGCTGCTTATCAATGGTAATCAGTGCATAACTAGGGCTTATTCATAGCAGTATGAAGTACACATGTTGAACTTTTCCTGTTTTTAGGGTTATTGATGTGGCTTAGGTTCTAAAAGGCATTCTTGAAGCAAAGATATGCTAGAAGCTTAGAACCACTCTTATAAATTGGGATCAATTTGAAATTGATGAGATCAGAATATGGAAGATGTGAGATTTTCAATGTCTTGCAAAACAAGACCATGGCATGAGACTTTTCAACTATACCAACGAGTGTAACATGTGCTTCAATGATGCAGACATCATTCACCAAGTAACCATTCGATTGATCTTCAAAACTACCTAAAGCCATGTATTTTGTCCAAACCCAAGTCTTAGCTGAATCGCTAAACCAACCCTTCTTCCCTACATCAAAAAATTAAATAGACGCTAACAAAGGTAGGAAAAAATGAACAACCCAACTATTAAAGAAATAATTCAAGACATATCAAAATCCTTTCTTTACACGACATTAGCAGTGCAGTACTGGGATGGGAAGAGTTGCAAGAGTTTGATTTAAAAATGGGTCTATGCACCAATAAAATGATCTTAAAAGAATTCTAATCGTCCGACTATATTAATTTTTCACATGATGCCACATGAGACTATACTGCAAACAATATAAATCAATTTTAGATAGAGTAATTACTTTGAAGTGGAGGAAAATAAACTCGCACTATGAGAAGTGTATTATGACCCACCATTAAATTCCTTGTGTTTAAGTTAACATAGAAATGAAAACATATTAAAAATAAGAAACTGCCTTAATGTCTTGGACAGGCATGCTGGTGCTCAACTTGTGGAATACTGATGTCCTTTGATAAATAATAAACTACTAATAAGGTAACGAAATCTTTGCAATTTTAAGTTCCAACCTAAACTGAGCTTTTGAACCACTAGAGTATAACATCGGTACATACCTTAATTTCTAATATTCAATACTAAGAAGTAAAATATTTTTTAATTAAAAGCATGTAAATATCTAAAATGGAGGAAACAGATTCATCTCAATCTTGTCCTACAAGAATATCTTGAAAAAAAAAAAAAAAAAAAAACAGAGTCTAATAAAGAAACACAATGGGTTGATAATTCCTAATATGAACACAACTCATAATAGAACTCAAACAACATAATGGGTTGAGGATTCCTAATATGAGCGCAACTCATAATAGAACTCAAACAGTAGTATTATATGA
This sequence comes from Hakea prostrata, assembly GCF_041222555.1. Lineage (NCBI taxonomy): Eukaryota > Viridiplantae > Streptophyta > Magnoliopsida > Proteales > Proteaceae > Hakea > Hakea prostrata. The sequence continues at coordinate 41,191,216 of NC_142604.1, read as the reverse complement.
GAAAGCTACGACCATGGAAGAAGAGCAGTATTTTATTTCTAGACTAGATTTTAAGCTCCGACAAATTTGAAGACAGAAAAATTTAAAGATGAAAGGAATTTTCGGATTAAGGTATGAATCCATTCGTTCCACCTTACGCATTCATGCAATTTGCGATTCTCATGTTGAAATTTAGTTAATCTTACCTGTTCGTTGTTATCTTCTCTAAAAGTTGTTTTGTTTTATTTAATTTTACTATGCCTGATCACTCCATTGAACTGAGATTACTTAAGAAGCTGCAGAATTAAAACACGATGAAATCGACTGGAAATTCAAAATTGAATTTTATTTCGTTATTTTGGGATAAGAAAAGGGAAAAACGGAGATAGAAAGAGGGAATAGAATTGGAAAAGAACCGGATTGTAGAAACTAACTCTGATATAACTTCGTCGGCTTCACTGAACATAGTACTTCATTTGCTGATGCTCTAACACCTTCCTAATTTCGGAATCATATGCTCTGAAATCTTGCTGTTCGATCACACCTTTGGTTTAAAATCCATCGTATTATTCTGCTTCCAAGACTTGCAATATTTCAGCTCGGTGTGCTACATGAATTAATAGAGACAGAGTGCTGAGAGACAGATCGCAGAAATAAACCCAGTCTCTAGGAAGAAAGAAGAGAGAGGGTAGAAACAAGTCGAACCACCATTAAGAAAGAAGAGAGAGAGAGAGAGAGAGAGAGAGAGAGAGAGAGAGAGAGAGAGAGAGAGAGAGAGAGAGAGAGAGAGAGAGAGAGAGAGAGAGAGAGAGAGAGAGAGAGAGGCCCTGAGAGATTGCATCTCTAACTGACTCAAATGGAAGAAATAAGATATTTCTCAACCACGACCCAGCTTTGTTCTTCAAGGAAGTGCCACGTATTTTTTTATTCTTTTTTTATAAATGATTCAAAATTCAATTTTAATTTTATTCTATTTTGCAAATAGAAATCGAAAAAAATGAGGCTGATGTGGTTATAGTATATGGTTAATTTTTTCGTCTTTTGCATTAACCATAAGCCCATGTGGCTCTAGTCCGGCATTAACCCTTTAGTATAACTATATATTTTAAAGAGTGTTTTTGTTTCTTTTGAGGGATCACTTATAGCCAACTGGTGAATGTTTAGGATCGAATTGCCTAAATAAAACATGCAATTAACTTTATTTTAGTTTTGTTTCTTTTTTATTAGATTTTGTCTTATATGAAGTTGATCTCCCTCTCATCTTTTCAATTGTTAACCTTCCATACTTCATACAATTGAAGATATAATAAGGCGCTTTTATACTCCAGTTTTGCGGCAATTTTTTCACTTAACTATTGTATCCTCTATTTTTATTTAAATGGCATATTTTTTGTATCAGATTCTTTGTCATTTTATTTTTTACTTGTAAATTCTTGGTAATCTTTTTATATTTTTTTAATTTAAATTCATAAATTCAAATCGAGAAAGAAAATTTTTCCTGGGAAAGAGATTAAAATATACATTTCTTTTTTATCTCAAACAATCTTCCTTATACATCATATATCATTTTTTCGCTAAAAGGATCATTATATTAAGCGAAGAAGAAATATTAAAAATACATCAATTAATACCGTATAAAGAACCAACCTCCCTTACCCGCAACAACTGTTGCCCCCATTACACCCTTCCTCACTGGTTCCTACTCAGATTAGAAAACCACTAACTTATAAAACAAAATCTAGGATGTCTAGAGGTATCCACATCAAGTTCATTAAGGATTGAAGCTTACCAAGGAATGTTAATATCAGAAGTTCCTGTCCTAGTTGCCGAATTTGCCAAAAAATCTGCCACTGTATTAGTTTCACGATAGCAATGTGAAATCTTCCAATCTATAGTCAACAAATATTCTTGTAACTCTCTCCACATATGAAAGATATACCAAGGTATTTTCTTTTGCTGTATTAAAGTCACCACAACTTTTGAATCACTTTCTACCCATTGCTTTTTAATTTGTAAATGCCTTGCCCAATGTAATCCGTGAATGAAAGTTTCCAATTCAACCTCAAAGGTTGTTTTAACATCTAAAAAAATACTGAAATTGAAAACTACCGCAGCAACTTCATTTCGAAATACTCCACCGCCAAGACCTTCTGGATTGCCTAAAGAAGACCCATCAATATTTAGTTTAACCCAACCTACAGCAGGAGGACACCAAAAAAATTCTTTTGGAGGAGCAACACTAAAAATAAAGAAGTGAAGGCCCAGTCTTCATGCATCTGAAAAAATGGTAGGAGTTACTTTTCTTCCATCTATTTTAAAGCCAAACTGTACTAAGTCTGAAAAAATTAAACTCACCACCTCATCAGTCCTGAAATTTAAATTTTCAAACCGGATTTGATTGCGGACCATCCAAAGAAAGTATAAAAGCAAACAACATCCATTAATCCAAGCAGTCTGTAAAGGGGACTGTGAAGCCTGGTGTTTCCAAGCCTTGAACGACTCTACAATCGAATCTTTTACTGTCCAACTATAACCAAACTTTGCTGCAAAAGCTTCTCCACATCCACGTGAAAATGAGCAGTGAAGAAAGAGATGTCCTATGTCCTCTGAAGCTTTACCACATAGATTACAACGAGAGGCCAGCATAATCCCTTTCCGAGTCAACAAGGCACCAACAGGTATCCTATCATGAAAAAGTCTCCAACAGAAAACTTGTTGTCTAGGCTGCAAAGAAGTCTTCCAGATACTTTTAGCCCATTCCAGCTGTTCTTCTTTTCTACGATAGAGATCCCATGCCAATCGAAAACTAAAGTCTCCCCCACCGAACCTGGCAAATGACAAACATCAACAAAACCAGCACAAGGAACAAGATATAACATAATAAGAGAGATTGCCTCTTGAAATTTGGCATTGTCCACTGACGAAAATCTCCACTCCCCTTGCTGTAAACAATCTGCAACAGTCAATTTCAAATGACCCTCTAAATCTAGAGGAATACCAACATAGTCTACAATGGTAAAATTCCCTAACCATTTGTCAAACCAGAAATTTATATTCTGAACATCTCCAACTGACCACCGTTCATTAGCTTGAACAAAACCCCAAACCTTCCTTAATCCCAACATCAAAGATGACTGCTGCCCATAAATCTTTAAATTTCCCCTTTTGTCCACCATCTTCCCCTTTAAAAAATGAGCAAAACCAAAGTGTTTATGTTTAATTGTCCAAGCCAACTTGCAAAAGGAAGCAAAATTGACATCTTTTAATCTCCGAATACCCAAACCACCCTCACATTTTGGAATACATACTTTTGCTCAAGACACTGTAACCTTCTTCACAGCCTCTATACTCCCTGTCCAAATGAAGTTACACATCAAAGCCTCTGCTTGAGAAATAATAGAGCTAGGCCACCAGTACACTGAAAATTTATGAATTGGCATGCTAGAAATAACTGAACGTACCAACTCTACTCTACCTGCCAAAGATAACAGCTTTCCACACCACCCTTGTAGCTGATTCCTAATCTTGTCTAAAACTGACAGCAATCTGACATGAGTAACTCTTCCTTTAAAAATATCTATCCCCAGATATCGAGTAGGAAAGAGAGCAATTGAGATATTTAATATGTCCACAATTTTTTGTTTTCGATTAGGAGGCACACGTCAAAGAAAAAGCTTACTCTTCTCCAAACTAATATGTTGACCAGAAAATTCTTAATACTTCGATAAGAAAAATTTCAAAGCTTTAAAATAACATAAATAAGCATTTGAAAAAATAAAAATATCATCGGCATACATCAGAACGGAAGGAACTTCTACTCCCCTGGGACCTGGCAAGGCTCTCAATCTACCAGCAGCTATCAACGAATGAATGCCCCTGCATAGTACCTCTTCTACAAGAAGAAAAAGAAGAGGAGATAAAGGGTCCCCTTACCGAAGCCCTTTCTCAACTCCAAAGAATCCAATTGGCCCCCCATTCAATAAAACTGAGATTTTAGTAGACTGAAGCATCTCATGAATCCAACCAACCCATCTATTTGAAAATCCGAAAGCCTTCAAGACCAAGAATAAAAACTCCCATGATAGAGTATCATAAGCCTTCATACTATCAATCTTAATTCCCATCCCTCCCCCTCTAACAGAAGAATGTAAAATATTTGTAAGTTCAGAAGCGACAATAATATTTTCAGAAATCATCTTACCTTTCTGGAAAGCTCCTTGCTCCTCAGAAATAAGCTTAGGCAAAAGAGGACTCAGCCGAGAAGCCATTATCTTTGACAATGCTTTGCAAAAAAAATTTCCCCATACATAGAGGCCGAAATTTGTCTAGTGTAGCTGCATTCTCCACCTTGGGAACTAAAGTGAGGAAACAATTATTTACCCCTTTCGTCAGTCTCCTTTTCATTCCTTGGGAAAGGGTTTCGTGATTTTTCAATTTAGATGTGAGGAAGATTTGTTAGAAGTTTGGAGAAGAGGTGTCTGGAATATTGGCAATCAACTGATTCGATTCCAACATTGGCATCCGGATTTTAACATTCATGCTCCTCAACCGTCTGCCAAACTGGTGTGGGTTTGTTTCCTTGATCTTCCTCTTGAGTACTGTCATGGCAAGGTATTACGTTCTATTGCTAAGACGGTAGGTCGTCCTGTACCTTTAGACCGTTGTACTTGTCTTGGTTCTATGGGACATTACGCAAGAATTCTGGTGGAATTAGAATTGGAAGCTGAGAGTGTATCTGAAGTTCAAATAGAGCGCTTTGAACTTGGTTCTACACATAATACTATCATACTAATAAGAAAAATAAAATCTTCTCCTAATTTAAACCTCCTTTGATTTCTACATCCTTTATTATATATTTATTGTTATAAATAATATTGATTGTGGATATCCATCACCCCCCAATAGACAATACTTCCAATTGAAGATCTCAACCACCTCAGCATACAATTTTGGTGATTTACATTCCCATCTTAATTGAAGATTACAATGATCTCAACACACAATGTTGGCAGTCCATATTTCCATTCTATGCACCTTCTATCTTGGGTGGCAATCTATCTTTCCATATCAAGAATATCTTATTGTGTGTAAGAATCATATCGTGTATTTCTTTGTAGACTCTGATATTTCCATATCAGAGTAGATGTTCCTTCTACTATAAATATGTAATGCACTCAACTGAATGGACTAATTCTGATTGAACTCATCTTGTCTTTCTTCTTTGTATTCAATATCTTCTTTATTTCATAACACGTTATCAGCATGATTCCGATCAAAGTAATTGTGAACGACTCACCTCTAAGTATTGCGTTTTGAGAAGAAAAACAGCAGACTATGTATCATTATGTTTTCTATTCCAAAGTGAAAACAATGATCAACCTCCTCGCACGTTTTTGTAAACAATGGAGTTTACTTTGTCCATCTTTAAATGTAAGTGCATCATGATAAAAAGGTATGTGTTTTATTGAATCTAAGAATCAAACAAATAGTAAGATATTATATTTTCTTAACAATTGTGATTTGTCATTAACAAATGATATTATTTATTGTATATAGTGGCTGCTAGCTTTGCATCACAAATATTATTAAATGCACCTGAAGTTGCAAGATTTGAAACTGTAAATGAATACAGTTCTACAAATGCACATGAAGTTGCAAGATTTGAAATTGTAAATGAGTACAGTTCTGCAGATGCACTTGAAGTTGCAAGATTTGAAACTGTAAATAAATACATTTCTGCAGATAGCACATGAAGTTGCAAGATTTGAAACTGTAAATGAATACAGTTCTGCAGTTCTGCAGGTGCACATGAAGTTGCAAGATTTGAAATTGTAAATAAATACAGTTCTGTAGTTTTTGAAATTAATTCTCTATTGAAATTATAAGGAGAAAATATTATTCATGAAAATATGTCAGCAAATTTTCAAGTTTCAGATTTGTTGTTACAGTAACAATATTGTAAAAGGAATTTTAAGAAATACTATGAATGATATCATACCTATCTGTGGCTGAGTAAAATAATTGACTATTAATGAAAAGTCATGAAGCTCGTCTTATTGGTTTTGTTCCATTCCATTCCCTAAAGTGAATGCATCAATTCATGATATGCCTGAAAGAAGGCAAAATTAAAATTATGGTCATGACTGTGGAAGAGGATGAATCAAAAGATGGAATAATTACCGTCATTATTATGGAAATATAACAATTCAAGAAGTAAAGATAATATTTGTTACCAATGTGGTATGAAAGCTATTAGACATGTATTTGTCATACTCCACAATATTTAATTAAGCTTTGTCAAGCCTTAATTAAAGAAATAAAAATAATGTGGAGATAAATTGGATTTTCCAAAATCATGATACTTAAGCAATTTTTGCCTATAAAAGAAATGATTTTGATGGCCTCATAGATACTACATATCTAGATGCTGCAAACTTCTTTGAAGATAATAGTTGAAGATTTGATTATGTTAGTCGAGTTCAAATAAAAATAAAATTGATATTATATTAGTTTGTAATTCTTTTCTCTTCAAATCTCATCTCATATGTTAGTTTATCTTAAATTTAATATTTTTCTTCTATAGTTTCTTTTATTGACTTTCTATATATCTTTTGATTTATTTTGTTTCATTTTGATGAAGGATGTGAATATTCTCTTCTATGCTATGATGCATATTATTCTTAAAGAAAAAAAAATATCTTATTTGATGATGCGGAAGCCAATGTTCATATAATAATCGATAATACAACATTGATTGGAAGCTCCGGAAGAGCTAATCTATTATTATCTGGGAGATGAAATTGGTTATAAATAATTCATTATTTTGTAGTAAGTCTCAAAGAAATTTATTAAGTTTCGAAGCCATTTGCCAAAACGATTATCAGATTGAGACTACAAATAATGGTAAAAGTAAATATCTATACATCATTATAGAAGTGTTAGATATTTTCTCCCAATTTGTACTACATGAATATTCGCACGGTTGAAACACATGCTTGGGTAAATCAAATGAACATTGATTCCAATAATTTTATTATTTGGCATGACCGATTGAACCATCCCGGATCAAGTATGATGCGAAAAATTATTGAAAATTCAATTGTCGTCCATTGAAGAACCAGAAGATTCTTCAATTAAATGAATTTTCTTGTGTTTTTGTTCTCAAGAGAAATTTATTATTGGATATTCACTAGCTAAAGTTAAGATTGAACATTCTACGTCTTTGAAACGTATACATGCTGAAATATATGGGCCCATTCACCCATCAAGTGGATCATTCATATAATATACGATTTGAGTAGATGCATTTATAAAATGGTAACATGTATGTTCATTATGAAATCACAATTTGGTATTTGCGAGATTGTTGCTCAAATTAGATTAATAGCACAATTTATGGATTATAAGATAAAGACAGTTTGTCTTAATAATGCTGGTGAATTTACATCTTAGGCTTTATGATTATTGTATAACAACTGAGATCACAGTTGAATAGCCTGTTGCTCATGTTTATATCCAAAATGGTTTGGTAAAATTATTTATTAAATGTTTCTAATTAATAGCTAAACCATTTGTTATGAGAACAAAGCATCATTTGTATGCATCAGGCTAAAATGTTGTCATAAATTCTCTCTATTACAATTGGCTTATGGTCAGAAGCAAAATATTTATCATCATAAAATTATTTGGATGTGCGGCTTATGTTCTAATTGCTCCACCACAGCGCACAAAGATGAGTTTCCAAATAAAGTTGGGAGTATATGTTGGATATGAATCTCCTTATATAATTCAATATATTGCCAATGATATGAGATTTATTTAATGAATTAGTTTTTCTAACATGAAGGGGAGAGAATAAACAGTTGAAAAAAGAGATTGATTGTATGCATTATCATTATCTCATTACATCCTCGCACTAAGCACTGTGAACTTGAAGTTCAAAGGATAATGCAATAAATATTATAATTCAACTGCCAGATTTGTTGACCTGTTAAGAGTTACTAAATCTCATATTCCAGCTGTAAATGCTTCAATTAGAATTGATGTCCCAGCAGGACAATCTATCAGTGAAAATGAAATTAAATCACGTTTAAAATGTGGAAGATCAATCGATTCCAAGGATAAAATCCTAGAAAATGAAAGAGCAAATGATCAAGATGGTCATAATATGGAGACAATTGATTATGAAGATCCTGAAGACATAACTTTCTATAAAACCCCAGAAGAGGTTCAGGTACCTAAAAATAATGAAGAGATCTCGATTAGTTATGTCATTGCAGAAAAAAGATGGAATCGAAAATATAAAGTTGTCAATAACAATTTTTGCATATAATGTTTTTGTTCAAATAATGCAACAAGATGAGGATCTTGAATATAAATTTGTTGATGAATATAATGAAGAAATGATTAGCCAAAATGTACAGACGCAATTCAAGTAGAATTGAATTCTCTTGAAAAAGTGGACCTGTAGTCCAATATCTGAAGACATAAAGCCAGTGGGTACAAATGAGTTTTCGTGAGAAAAATGAAATGAGGAAAAGAATGAAATTGTGATATATAAAGCATGAACTATGGCACAAGAATTTTCGCAGAGGCCTGGCATTGATTACATGGAAACATGTTCTCTTGTGGTGGATGCAATCACCTTCAGATATCTTATTAATCTGGCAGTATATGAAAATTTTGACATGCGTCTATTGGATATTATTACAGCCTATTTATATGGCTCATCGAGTGTGAAATTTATATGAAAATCCCTGAAGGATTCAATTACCTGAAGCACATAAAAATTCCTAGGAAGTTTGTTCAATAAGGTTTTAAAGATTATCAAGGCATATATGGTATAATCACCTTAGTGGATATTTACTAAAAGAAAAATATAAAAATGATCAAATTTATTACTGTGCCTTTATTAAAGGATATAGATCTAATTTTAGTATGTGTATATGATGATGATTTAAATATCACTAGAACTCCTGAAGAGCTTCCAAAAGTAGTATACTATTTAAAGAAAGAATTTGAACTGAAAGATCTTGGAGAGACAAAGTAATGATCATTTGATGAATAGAATATTCATTCATCAATTAACTTCTACAGAGAAGGTTTTGAAGCGATTTTTACATAGATAAAATATATCCATTGAGTACCCCAACGGTTGTAAGATCGTTTAACATAAATAAAAGATTCATTTCAACCCCATGAAAATATGAAGAACTTATTGGCCTTCAAGTACCATATCTTAGTGCATTGGGGCATTAATGTATCTTGCTGATAATACACAATCGAATGTAGCATATTCTATAAGTGTATTAGCAAGATTTATCTCTTCTCCAATACGAAGACACTGAAATGTTATAAAATATATATTTCAGTATATTCGAGAAATTATTGACATCATATTATATTATGAATGTGGATATCAACTTACTTGTTATTCAGATGCAAGATTTTTATCTGATCTATATACAACTAGATCTCAAACAGGCTATTTATTCACAAGTGAATGTTAGCTATTTTATATTTGGTTTAGATCAATGATACAACACATTCAGGAAGCATGCAGTCTTCTACTAGAAGAAGGGGTTTGAACAATATTATATGAAGATTATGCTGCATGCATAGCTCAATTGAAATCGATGATCTTCAACAAAATGGTGAAATCGATGTTCATTGAATTCGTGCAATTGATAATTTGACAGACTTATTTACTGAGGCATTGCTTACTTCAAAGTTTGAGAAGCTGGTACATGATATTAGAATATGCGTATTCAACGATACTCAATGATGTTATCATCAGGAGAGTACAATACGTGTTGCACTCTTTTTCCCTTCACCAAGGTTTTGTCCCACTGGGTTTTCCTGGTAAGGTTTTTAATGAGGTAGCTATCAATACATATTATTTAGATATGTATACTCTTTTTGCTTTACTAAGTTTTTTTTCCCACAGGGTTTTTCTTAGTAAGGTTTTAACGAGGTACATTATCTATTGATGGACATCCAAGGGGGAGTGTTATAAATAATATTGATTGTGGTTATCCATCACCCCCAAATAGACAATACTTCCAATTGAAGATCTCAGCCACCTCAGCATACAATCTTGGTGATTCACATTCCCATCTTAATTGAAGATTATAATGATCTCAACACACAATGTTGGCAGTCAATATTTCCATTCTATGCACCTTCTATCTTGGGTGGAAATCTATCTTTCCATATCAAGAATATCTTATTGTGTGTAAGAATCATATATTGTATTTCTTTGTAGACTCTGATATTTCCATATCAGAGTAGATGTTCCTTTTATTATAATATGTAATGCACTCAACTGAATGGACTAGTTCTGATTGAACTCATCTTGTCTTTCTTCTTTGTATTCAATATCTTCTTTATTTTAACATTTATATATTTTTTTAAATGATTATTTATCTCCTCCTACAATTTGAGTTTCATTTTTTTAATTTTTAATGAAAAATTATCCTAATATTCTTGATAGATCAACTGCCTAAATAAAAGTCTCCTAATTTTATCTCATTCCTTCTATCAAGAATACAAAAGTACTACTACTACTATGAACAAAAATAAGGAATGCAATAGTCAAAGAAAACATTTGCAGCTAAAGAGGATGAGATGCTTTTATATAATAATATGAATGCTAGTATGAAATATCCAAAAAAAGGGGGAAAATATATAATAACAACAATGTATCAAATAACCTGAGGAGCATTTGGGTCCTTACACGTTTGAAATTTGAATATATTTAATGGCAACTAACTGGTTTAGTCTGGTTAGGACCCACACATAAAAACTCTAAATCAAAAGATATAGTGACATTTAAAAGAATTGAACTAAAGTAATTGAGAGATAAAGGCTAACCACACATGGAAATACACTAATCTAAAAATAAAACATATATAAATTCTATTATTTGGTTCAATGTCCGTTATGACCAGTAGCTGTAGCCCTCCAAACCGAATTTGATAAAAAGGCAAGTGATTGATCTAGATCAAATCTGACATAATTTACCTCAATCTGATGTGGTTAGTTTGGTTTGGTTTTGGTTTTGGTTGCTTTACTTAGAAACTGAAATTCTTTTTTCCACTTTCCTTTTTCAATCAAAATATCTTTATTTAGGCATTTCCATTGATGGTAGTGAGAATTAATGGGATTTCAGTACAAACCAATAACCCTCTTGACAATGCCTATATATATATATGAAAGTTATGATGTTCTTTGTCAAGACAACAATTGATAAAGATCGCTGTCAATACAAGCTTTTGACCAAAAAATGGCTTCACTCAAGCTTCACTTAGTCTTTCTTCTTGTCATTTCTTTTATCTTATTCGCAGAATCTATTAGTGAGTCTCTCTTATCTCTCTCATAAAAACATATATTCAATAATATAGAGCAAGACTAACTCTTCTTCTTCTGTTTTTCCCTCCATAGGTACAGAAAAGAAGGAAGTTAGTGAAACTGTTGTGAAAGCGAAAAGAGATTGCATAACATGCGTGGGTGGTGCAGAAGGATGTACGCTGGAATGTGCTGAATATGGAATTACAACTGGCAAAAAATGCAAGTTAAATGGGAGGCTGTGTTGCTGCATTTAAGTGATAATAAACCTGTGTTACTCTTTAGCATGAAAAAATTAAATAAATAGAGAGTTCTTATAAGGACTTGTTCATTAACCTTTCTTCAATTTTGAATTATGTTTAGTGCCTATGTTGCACTGTTCTTTATTATTTTTAGATTTGTTTTCAATTTCATATTACTTGTGGGCTGTACAATTAAGGAAATAGAATGAATAAATAAACTAAGGCACGTACAAAATTTCACCCATGAGAAGTGCCTACAATGAAGTTGAAATTATAATCCTCATATCATGAAGAACTGGTGATCTGTAGGAATGCCAAGTCACAACATATCCCTACCATGTATATGAAATTTTTTGAAGTAATGTGAAGGAAACCAACCTCTAAATAAAAAAGTATCAATTAGTAAAGTAAAACTTCCCGACCGACCTTTTCCTAAGAAGAGATTGTTCATGCAGTGGAACAGGACAGACTTCTCTTTACTCAGACAAACAAAGAAAGTATAAATAAATCACAAAAAACAAGTTTCTGTTATCTAAATGAAAGACATTATGCTTGACGAATGAAATAGCATTACATCCACACAAACAATTCACAATTTCGTAATAGAATCTAAATGATGGACTTATAAGCATTGACCTATTTCTTCTTCATACAGCATGATAATTTACTAATCCTAGCAAAGGATGAATTTTGTATGATTACATGAAAGAATACACAGCTGAGGAGTAACAACTATCAAGGTTTAAGTTATGGTACATTATTTTCAAAATACCAATAATGTTGTACTATTTGCTATTTCTTTAGTTATTTTTGCAAGGATCATTTGGACATTTGAGTCATAAATTATTAAGAATTTATCATTAATTTTAATCTCTCTCTTAATTTCTCTCTCGACCTGTCTCAATCTCTCTCAAATCTGTCGGTCTCTCGATCCCCTCAATCTCTCGATCCCCTCAATCTCTCAAGTCTCTCAGCCTCTCGATCTCTCGATCCCCCAATCTGTTGAGCTGGATCTAAACTGTGGAGCGTCATTTCAAATTCGATCGATGGTAGGGATGGCTGAGCCCTAAAAGTGGAAACTAGGGTTTCTGTTTTTGGAGAATTCTCGGTGATGGTAATACAAGTATTTGGACGGATCTAGGGTTTCTTTTTCTTCATCGAATTGCGAATTTGCGATACAACTCTAGGGTTTCATGGATCGAATCTCTCTGAGATTTTCAAAGTCGATCATTCATTGAAAGGTTCTCCTTTTTCTTTTCCTTTTGATGCTGGCTTTCCTTTTTCTTGTCCCAATTTCAAACTACTTGAGCAGCAATTTGTTGACTCAAGGGTCTTGGTTATCAATTTATCTCATATATTTCTTATACGGTGTTCAATGCCGATCCTCCTTTCGAAGTTGGAACCTTTTTCGCGGCTTTCTCTTGTTTTTCTGTTCCAAGGGTAAGGGTAAGGGGGTTTTGTGCGATTGAAACCTTGTTCAATAATCAGCAGGGATTGTCCTGCTTGTTTGGCTATTCAATTAATATTGAAATAGATGTATTTGAAAGGAAGGAAGAAGATCGATCGAAAGATATGGCCATCGATCTCTGCTCGACCTCGAAGAGCTGCTCTGGTCTCGGGGTGAGTCCATGAATTTCGTTTTCTCATGACCTACGCCACTCGGATGTCGTGCCTATGGATGAAAAATGCCAGTGGTCAGATGGGTCGCTCTTGGATTCAATTCATAGTTTCTTAAATCCCTGTGGCTGCTAGACGCAAAAGTTTCTTCTAACAAAATACTGTACGGCAGCTTGTCACAACAAAGTTTACTTGGTCAATGACCTATGGAGGATCAAAGCCAGTGAAGATTCATGCAAAACATTTTTCCGAAGCTTCCAACTTAAGAATTAGTGATGATAAACCCCAGTGGAACTGAGTTCCTTTTTCTTTTCTGTTTTGGGTCAGAATAGTAATCAAGGTGGAAGTCATGCAAATTATGAAAGAAAAGGTCAAAACAAAAAAGAAGCATTAAACGTTGGGAGTAAGCCTCCCAATCTTAAAGGTTGCAGCTTAGAACAAGCTTTAGATCAATTACTTGAAAGAAATGTGTGTCAAATGGACTCAACACAAGTTCATATAACAGACATAAGAAATTTATTGAAATTTGTTATGATGAGGTTGTCAATGTTTCTACTTGTAGATAAAGATGAATTCTCAAAGAGTTTCCCTTCCCCGTTCTGAAGAAGTCTAACTCACCGTTTCTTACCTTTTTTAAGACCGTTTTCTTCAACTTGTTAAAACAACCCTTAAGCAATTTCAACACGGGACCATTGGTTTTCAAAGTTAAAAAATAAAAATAAGAAGAAGAAGAAGAAGAAATGGGACCAAAAGCACAAGTAAATTGAAAACCTTGGCATTCTCTCTACTCTTGACGTCTCCCTCTTTGTTGCTCCCAATCTCAACCATGGGTTGTACTTCAGTGCTGCACAATAATGTGCATTGCTAAGCTGCCTATGATTAAGATAAATTTTGATGGCCCATTTTATTTATTTAGTATCTTTTTTGAACTACATTGAAACCCCCCCCCCAAAAAAAAGAAAAAGAAAAGAAAGGGTGCTACGTAATTAATGTGTAATTATTGCACAACATTGAAGCCAAACTCCTCAACCATGAAAATTGCTTGGGTGCTACATAATTAATGCGTAGAACCTGCAGCAAACGGTTCTACTGTGTGTCCCTGCAGCGAACGGTTCTAATGTACTAAACCATACGAATCCTTGTGTATTCCCACCTCAGTGCATAACTGGGGCTTATTCATAGCAGTACGAAGTACACATGTTGAACTTTTCCTGTTTTTAGGGTTATTGATGTGGCTTAGGTTCTAAAAGGCATTCTCGAAGCAAAGATATGCTAGAAGCTTAGAACCACTCTTTTAAATTGGGATCAATTTGAAATTGATGAGATCAGAATATGGAAGATGTGAGATTTTCAATGTCTTGCAAAAAAAGACCATGGCATGAGATTTTTCAACTGTACCAATGAGTGTAACATGTGCTTCAATGATGCAAACATCATTCACCAGGTAACCATTCGATTGATCTTTAAAACTACTTAAAGCCATGTATTTTGTCCAAACCCAAGTCTTAGCTGAATCGCTAAACCAACTCTTCTTCCCTACATAAAAAAATTAAATAGACGCTAACGAAGGTAGGAAAATATGAACAAACCAACTATTAAAGAAATAATTCAAGACATATCAAAATCCTTTCTTTACACGACATTAGCAGTGCAGTACTGGGATGGAAAGAGTTGCAAGAGTTTGATTTAAAAATGGGTCTATGCACCAATAAAATGATCTTAAAAGAATTCTAATCGTTCGATTATATTATATTTTCACATGATGCCACATGAGACTATACTGCAAACAATATAAATCAATTTTAGATGGAGTTAATACTTTGAAGTGGAGGAAAATAAACTCACGCTATGAGAAAGTGCATTATGACCCACCATTAAATTCCTTGTGTTTAAGTTAACATAGAAATGAAAACATATTAAAAATAAGACCCTGCCTTAATGTCTTGGACAGGCATGCTGGTGCTTAACTTATGGACATTGATGTCCTTTGATAAATAATAAACTACTGATAAGGTAACGAAATCTTTGCAATTTTAAGTTTCAACCTAAACTGAGCTTTTGAACTACTAGAGTACAACATCGGTACATACCTTGATTTCTAATATTCAATACTAAGAAGTAAAATATTTTTAAATTAAAAGCATGTAAATATCTATAATGGAGGAAACAGATTCATCTCAATCTTGTCCTACAAGAATATCTTGAGAAAAAAAAAAAAAAAACCAGAGTCTAATAAAGAAACACAATGGGTTGATAATTCCTAATATAAACACAATTCATAATAAAACTCAAACAACATAATGGGTTGAGAATTCCTAATATGAACGAACCCATAATAGAATTCAAATAGTAGTATTGTATAAGAAAGCTACGATCATGGAAGAAGAGCAGTATTTTATTTCCAGAGTAGAGTTTAAGCTCCGACAAATTTGAAGACAGAAAAATAAAGATGAAAGGAATTTTCGGATTAAGGTATGAATCCATTCGTTCCACCATACGCATTCATGCAATTTGCGATTCTCATGTTGAAATTTAGTTAATCAAACTTGTTCGTTGTTATCTTCTCTAAAAGTTGTTTTGTTTTATTTAATTTTACTATGTCTAATCACTTCATTGAACTGAGATTACTTTTAAGAAACTGCAGAATTAAAACACGATGAAATCGACTGGAAATTCAAAATTGAATTTTATTTCGTTATTTTGGGATAAGAAAAGGGAAAATAGAGATAGAAAGAGGGAAAAGAATTGGAAAAGAACCGGATTGTAGAAAGTAACTCTGATATAACTTCGTCGGCTTCACTGAACATAGTTCTTCGTCTGCTTATGCTCCAACACCTTCCTGATTTTGGAATCGTATGCTCCGAAATCTTGTTGTTCGATCACACCTTTGGTTTAAAATCCATCGTATTATTCTGCTTCCAAGACTTGCAATACTTCACCTTGGTGTCCTACAGGAAGTAACAGAGACAAAGAGTTGACAGACAGATCGCAGAAATAAACTCAGTCTCTTGGAAGAAAGAAGAGAGAGGGTAGAAACAAATCAAGCCACCATTAAGAAAAAAGAGAGAGAGAGAGAGAGAGGCCCTGAGAAAGATTGCAGCACTAACAAGGCACAAGGCTGCTTCGTCATTCTCATAGTAGCCGAGTCTACTTAAGAAAGGAGAGAGAGAGAGGGAAGAGAGAGAGAGAGAGAGAGAGAGAGAGAGAGAGAGAGAGAGAGAGAGAGAGAGAGAGAGAGAGAGAGACCCTGAGAGATTGCATCTTTAACCGACTCAAATGCAATAAAAAAGATATTTCTCAACCACGACCCAGCATTGTTCTTCAAGGAAGTGCCACGTATTTTTTTATTCTTTTTTTATAAATGATTAAAAATTCAATTTTAATTTTATTCTATTTTGCAAATAGAAAATTAAAAAAAAAAAAAACCTGAGGCTGATGTGGTTATATTATATGGTTAATGTTTTCATCTTTTGCATTAACCATAAGCCCATGTGGCTCTGGTCCAGCATTAACCCTTTAGTATAACTTTATATTGTAATGAGTGTTTTTGTTTCTTGTGAGGGATCACTTATAGCCAACTGGTGAATGGTTTGGCTCGAATTGCCTAAATAAAACATGCAATTAACTTTATTTTAGTTTTGTTTTTTTTTTTATTAGATTTTGTCTTTTATGAAGTTGATCTCCCTCTCATCTTTTCAATTGTTAACCTTCCATACATCATACAATTGAAGATATAATAAGGCGCCTTTATACTCCAGTTTTGCCGCAAATTTTTCACTTAACTATTGTATCCTCTATTTTTATTTAAATGGCATATTTTTTGTATTAGATTCTTTGTCATTTTACTTTTTACATGTAAATTCTTGGTACCCTTTTTATATTTTTTAATTTAAATTCGTAAAATCAAATCGAGAAAGAAATTTTTCCTGGGAAAGAGATTAAAATATACATTTCTTTTTTATCTCAAACAATCTTCCGTATACATCATATATGATGATACTATCATACTAATAAGAAAAATAAAGTCTTCTCCTAATTTAAACCTCTTTTGATTTCTGCCTCCTTTATTATATATTTATATATTTTTTAAATGATGATTTATCTCTTCCTGCAATTTGAATTTCATTTTTTTAATATTTAATGAAAAGTTATCCTAATCTTCTTGATAGATCAATTGCCTAAAAAAAAGTCTCCTAATTTTATCTCATTCCTTCTATCAAGAATACAAAAGTACTACTACTACTTTGAACAAAAATAAGGAATGCAATAGTCAAAGAAAACATTTGCAGCGAAAATATATAATAACAACAATGTATCAAATAACCTAAGGAGCATTTGGGTCCTTACACATTTGAAATTTGAATATACTTAATGGCAACTAACTGTGTTAATCTGGTTAGGACCTACACATAAAAACTCTAAATCAAAAGATATATTGACATTTAAAAGAATTGACTGAGGGCCTGTTTGGTTACATGAATCCAGAGATTTCAAATCTCTGGATTCATGAATCTGATAATTATACCTGTTTGGTTGTAAAAATTTCTAGATTCATGAATTCTATAGATTCACCTTTTTACACTAAAAAATGTGAATCTGTAGATTTATGGGTAAGGGGTGAAATCCAGAGATTTCGAAAAAGCTATACATTTGCACATTCACAAAATCACGTCGATCAAATAAGTTTTTAGGATGAATTCACAGATTTCATTCCACAACCAAACACTTAATTTTATAAATTATGACTCCATAGATTTGAAGTCTATGGATTTGAAATCTCTAGATATTTGAAATCTCCACACTCATGTAACCAAATAGGCCCTAAAGTAATTGAGAGATAAAGGCTAATCACACATGGAAATACACTAATCTAAAAATAAAACATATATAAAATCTGTTATTTGGTTCAATGTCCGTTACGACCAGTAGTTGTAGCCCTCCAAACCGAATTTCAACCGAATTTGATATAAAGGAAAGTGATTGATCTAGATCAAATCTGACATAATTTACCTCAATCTGATGTGGTTAGTTTGGTTTGATTTTGGTTTTGGTTGCTTTACTTAGAAACTAAAATTCTTTTTTCCACTTTCCTTTTTCAATCAAAATATCCTTATTTAGGCATTTCCATTGATGGTAGTGAGAATTAATGGGATTTCAGTACAAACCAATAACCCTCTTGGCAGTGCCTATATATAAGAAAGTTATGATGTTCTTTGTCAAGACAACAATTGATAAAGATCTCTGTCAATACAAGCTTTTGACCAAAAAATGGCTTCACTCAAGCTTCACTTAGTCTTTCTTCTTGTCATTTCTTTTATCTTATTCGCAGAATCTATCAGTGAGTCTCTCTTATATCTCTCATAAAATCTGTTGCGTCTAGAACTTCTTCGAGAGCCGGATATTGAGATGACCACCTTAAGAGCTCTCCAACTAAGTTGGAATAACTGAGATGCCTGCACACACAAAGAAAGCAAGAACGGTCCGGCCTAGTTTTGGCCGGGGAACCGCCTCCGACGCTCAAATCAGCCTAGGTAACAATAATGGTTCTTGAGAGAGTTCTCAAGAACGTAATGAGTAAGTACTCAGATGAAAGTTCTCGTTCCCTTTCTCCATGTTGGAGGTAGGTTTATATAGAAGTTACCTGGAGGCGGCGATTCCTTAGATTCTGGATCGATAGTTGAGGAGTGAGTGGAGTAGTGGAATAACGGCTCCTTCTTTGTCGCACCTGATAACGCCGTTATGCTGACTCACCTCCCCAATTCTCGGAATAGATATGCTGAGTGTTTATGCGTAACTAACTCTTCTTGACTTAGTCAAGAGAGTCTTCTGAGAAATGCTAGAGTTGGATATTTTTCCCAAGTGTGGCACTTCTCCAACGAAGAAACGAGCCTGCCCAAGAGGGAGGTATCTCTCCCGAATGAGGCCCTCGGGACCTTCTTCAAGGATGAGATGCACCCGCCCACGGGGGTGCCTTTCTCTCCCGAGATGGGGACTCGGGACTCTAGCTCCCCACAACAGAGCCCCCCATTCCGTGCGATCGGTTTCTCGAGTGTATGGAATGCTTTTCTCATACCTCTTTGAAGGTTTTTTCATTTGAAGAAATTCCAATGCGTCGTCTTGAATGATAGCCATCATTTCTCTAAAGTCTCGTCGAGTCGAGAAGCCCCCAGCCTGGTTCTCCGAGAGATGCCATTGCCTTTATTAAGGGTGACTACCCGAGTGAGGTCCCAAGTGTGATGCCTTAGAAATTCCATCTCATGTGAGTCTCACTTGGATTTTCATAAGAGGTGGGGAAAACTCCCGAGTGGCTACCCGAGCGAGGTCCTGAGTGTAACGCCATTGAATAATTCCATCTCATGAGAGTCTCACTTGGACTTTCATAAGAGGTGGGGAAAACTCCCGAGTGGCTACCCGAGCGAGGTCCCGAGTGTAACGCCATTGAATAATTCCATCTCATGAGAGTCTCACTTGGACTTTCATGAGAGGTGGGGAAAACTCCCGAGTGGCTACCCGAGCGAGGTCCCGAGTGTAGCGCCATTGAATAATTCCATCTCATGAGAGTCTCACTTGGACTTTCATGAGAGGTGGGGAAAACTCCCGAGTGGCTACCCGAGCGAGGTCCCGAGTGTAGCGCCATTGAATAATTCCATCTCATGAGAGTCTCACTTGGACTTTCATAAGAGGTGGGGAAAACTCCCGAGTGGCTACCCGAGCGAGGTCCCGAGTGTAGCGCCATTGAATAATTCCATCTCATGAGAGTCTCACTTGGACTTTCATGAGAGGTGGAGAAAACTCCCGAGTGGCTACCCGAGCGAGGTCCCGAGTGTAACGCCATTGAATAATTCCATCTCATGAGAGTCTCACTTGGACTTTCATAAGAGGTGGGGAAAACTCCCGAGTGGCTACCCGAGTGAGGTCCCGAGTGTAACGCCATTGAATAATTCCATCTCATGAGAGTCTCACTTGGACTTTCATGAGAGGTGGGGAAAACTCCCGTGTGGCTACCCGAGTGAGGTCCCGAGTGTAACGCCATTGAATAATTCCATCTCATGAGAGTCTCACTTGGAATTTCATGAGAGGTGGGGAAAACTCCCGTGTGGCTACCCGAGCGAGGTCCCGAGTGTAGCGCCATTGAATAATTCCATCTCATGAGAGTCTCACTTGGACTTTCATGAGAGGTGGGGAAAACTCCCGAAGTGGCTACCCGAGCGAGGTCCCGAGTGTAACGCCATTGAATAATTCCATCTCATGAGAGTCTCACTTGGACTTTCATGAGAGGTGGGGAAAACTCCCGTGTGGCTACCCGAGCGAGGTCCCGAGTGTAACGCCATCGAATAATTCCATCTCATGAGAGTCTTACTTGGACTTTCATGAGAGGTGGGGAAAACTCCCGTGTGGCTACCTGAGCGAGGTCCCGAGTGTAACGCCATCGAATAATTCCATCTCATGAGAGTCTTACTTGGACTTTCATAAGAGGTGGGGAAAACTCCCGTGTGGCTACCCGAGCGAGGTCCCGAGTGTAACGCCATTGAATAATTCCATCTCATGAGAGTCTCACTTGGACTTTCATAAGAGGTGGGGAAAACTCCCGAGTGGCTACCCGAGCGAGGTCCCGAGTGTAACGCCTTTGAACTCTCTTGGGTTCTTCGTTGATTTGAAGAGCGCTCCTGGGTTCTTAAGCTTGTTAAGAACTCTCCTGGGCTCTTCTTAAGAACGCTCTTGGGTTCTTGAACTTGTCAAGAACTCTCTTGGGTTCTTCGTTGATTTGAAGAGCGCTCCTGGGTTCTTAAACTTGTTAAGAACTCTCCTGGGCTCTTTGTAAGAAATGCTTGTGTCTTCTTCGCTATAACTTTCTTTTCAAGAAAAAGGATGTCAAAAATGGAGACGTAGACTTTATTGAGAATCAAGTGGTCTTTCGACTTGCTTGCATTTTCTGACATAGTCCACGGCATCTTTCTGAATAGTCGGCCAATAAAGGCCTTGGCGTATTATTTTGTGGGCTAAAGCACGACCTCCCATATGCGCTCCGCATATTCCTTCGTGTACTTCGGCTAAGGCATATTGAGCTTGAGAAGGGCCAACACACTTTAGAAGAGGCTGTGTGACCGATCTTTTATAAAGTTGTTCTTCAATAATGGTGAACTTCGCTGCTTGATTTGTAACCGCCTTAGCCTCCTTGACGTCTTCCGGAAGGATATCGTTCTTCAAATATGATATTATTGGGTTCATCCAACTAGGCTCTTCTTCAATATCCATTGCCTCGGCCTCCCGAATGCTAGGAATTTCTAACTGTTCAATATAAACGGCTGAGCCTAAGGTCGAATATTTGGATAAAGCCAACTTGGATAACTCGTCTGCTACTTCATTTTCCTTTCTCGGAATTTGCTTTATCTCAAGATGATCGAAATAATGGCGACAATTATCAATTTTGGCTAAGTAATTTGCCATTCTTGTTTCCTTTGCCTCGTACACGCCACGAACTTGATTCATGATCAACTGCGAGTCGCTTCGGACTTCCAATTCTCGGACTCTTAGGGCTCGGGCAAGTCTTAATCCTGCTAGTAGGGCTTCATACTCGACCTCATTATTAGAGGCTTTAAAGTTGAATCTTAAAACATAATGAATAGTGAATCCATCCAGGCTGATAAGCATTAGTCCTGCTCCACTCCCCGAAGAGTTGCTTGAGCCGTCAACATGTAAAGTCCATAACTCTGAACCGGGTGAATTTTGTACTCCCGAACTAGGCATGCTATTCTCAAGAATGAAATCGGCCAGAACTTGTCCCTTTATGGTTGGACGAGTTCTATACTCAATTTGATACTCGCTCAACTCAATAGCCCATGTGACCATTCTTCCGGCTAAGTCTGGTTTCTGTAGTATCTTCTTCAACGGGAAGTTGGTCAAGACTACAATTGGATGAGCTTGGAAGTATGGTCTGAGTTTCCGAGATGCGATTACAAGTGCTAAGGCTTGTTTATCCACATCCGGATATCGTGTCTCGGCATCTATTAAAACATGACTTATGAAATAGACAGGATTTTGTGAAGTACCTTCTTCTTTTACTAAGACCACGCTTACTGCCGCTGGAGAAATGGCTAAGTATGTGAATAATTGTTCTCCCGTTGAAGGTCGGGCTAAGAGAGGTGGAGTCCCGAGCTTCTCCTTCAATTTCTCGAACGCTTGCTGACATTCATCGGTCCATAAGGTATCCTTTGCCTTCCCGAGCTCTTTAAGAGCTTTGAAGAAAGGCAAGCATTTCTCACCCGATCGTGAGATACATCTGTTTAAGGCTGCTACTCTTCCGGTTAGACATTGGATGTCTCTAACCGTCCTTGGCGACTCCATCTCGAGCAAGGCTTTGATTTTCTCCGGGTTTGCCTCAATTCCTCTTCGGGATACCATAAACCCAAGGAATTTTCCGGATGAAACTCCAAAAGCACATTTCTCCGGATTTAGCCTCATCTGGTATGTTCTCAAAGTATCAAAAACTTCTTCAAGATCTTCCAGATGATTTCTTTGGACGGTACTCTTTATGAGCATATCATCCACATATACTTCCATATTTCTTCCTATTTGGTCTTTGAAGACTTTGTTTACCATTCTCTGATAAGTGGCTCCAGCGTTCTTCAACCCGAATGGCATTACTTTATAAAAGTAACTTTCTCGATCCGTCATGAAGGCCGTATCCTTCTCGTCCTTGGGATTCATCATAATTTGATTATATCCCGAATAAGCGTCCATGAAGCTCAATACTTCATGTCCTGCTGTAGCGTCGATCAAAAGGTCGATCCGAGGAAGTGGATAGCAATCCTTTGGGCATGCTTTATTCAAGTCCGTGTAATCTGTACACATTCTCCATTTGCCGTTGGCTTTCTTCACCATGACTACATTCGCCAACCAAGTTGGGCATTCTATGGGTTTTATAAAACCCGATTGCTCTAGTTTCTCCACTTCGGTCCGGATGGCAGCATGTTTCTCGAGCAAAAATTCCTTCTTTTTTGGATCATTGGAATTGCATCGTCCCTTATCCATAAGTTATGTTCTGCAATTCTTCGATCTATTCCGGGCATGTCTTCGGCCGACCATGCGAATACATCTAGGTTGTTTTGGAGAAACTCGGTGAGCTCTTCCTTGAATTCCGTAGGCTGTTCGGACCCGATCATAGTCCCTCTTTCGGGAAGATCCGGATGAAGTTGAATTCGCTCAAGCTTTTCAACTGGTTCGGCTCTCTGCATAGCTTCTTCATCCCGATCATCCCGAATTTCAATACTCATTGTATTGCCCGATCTCTCGGCTTTTTTGACTTTCTTAAGATAATTCACATAACATTGTCTGGAGAGTCGCTGATTCGAAGAGCACTCCCCGACTCCCGCTGTGGTTGGAAACTTCAACTTCATGTGTTGGAGAAACCACCGCCCCTAAGGCGTTAAGAGTTGGACTCCCGAGTAGAACGTTGTAAGCTGAAAGGTCCCGAACCACCATGAATGTTGCTTGGACGACTGCATCCCAAGGGGAGGTCCCGATCCTTAGATCCAATTGGATAGTCCCTTCGGATATGGCGGACGACCCGGCGAACCCATATAAGTGAGTCCCGCATGGAGTCATCATCTCGTCCTCAAACTTCAATTTCTTAAATGCTTCATAAGATAGTAAGTCGGCGGAAGATCCCGTGTCCACAAGAACTCGGTGAACTTCTCGGTTTGCCAATTTCACTTTGATAACTATAGCATCGTCGTGAGGAGAAGTGACGCCCTTGAGATCTTCGTCGGTGAAGGTTATTGGATCTGGGCATAAGTCATTTCTTCGTTTTCTTGGCAATTGCATCGATCCAACGAACCGTGCCTTTTGCTTCGCCTTCTTAATGGATTCTTCCGTCGGATTTCCCAAAACGATGTAAATGGGGGAAAACTCCCGAGTGTCGGGTTTCTTCTCGGGATTCTTATCTGCCCTCTCGGGACTTTTGGATTTGAGTCTTTTAGTTGATCTAGGTGGGGACTTCTCTCGATCTTGTCGCTTCTTCTGAAGGTACTTTTCAAGATGCCCTCCTTGGATGAGTTTCTCGATCTCGATCTTTAGATTTCTGCACTCATCCGTATGGTGGCCGTAGTCTTTGTGGAAACGGCAATACTTTGTCATATTCCTATCTTCGGGTCGGGCTCTTATCTTGCCCGGCCACTTCAAATTTTCGTTATCTCTGATCTGTAATAGAATTTCTGACCTCTTAGTATTAAGAGGTGTAAAGTCTCCATTGGCGAGTCTTTCTTTCCAAACTCCCTTTTTGTCATCTCTTGCCCGAGCATTTGAATTCTAACCTCTTTCTCCATAATTCTTCTTTTCCTTTACGCCTCTTGTAGACTCTTCTCGGGCTTCGATAACTTCTGCAACCGTTGCTTGCTTTTGGCATTTCTTAAGAAGTGCTCCATAAGTCCTCGGCTTGTCTTGGAGTAATACCTCGAGCAAACGTCTTTGGGTTATTCCGCTCCATAGTGCATTGTACGCCACCGTGTCATCCAACTCTTCTACCTCGATAGCCACTTTATTGAATCTGAGAAGAAAGTCCCGAACGGACTCATTTGGTTTTTGCTTGATGGCAAAAAGGCTATCTGCTGTCTTCTTACTCCCGATGCAACTTCGGAATCGGGCAATAAATTTTTTCCCGAGTTCTCGAAAGTTTTGGATGGATCTTGGCGGTAGGCTAGAAAACCATTTTATCGCCGGGCCTTTGAGAGATGCCGGGAAAGTTTGGCATAATAGCTCATCTTCTCGGCCAATAACAGCCATGACCGATTTAAAATAACTAATATGTTCTCGAGGATTGGACTTACCTTCAAAGGGAGTGAATGTCGGCATGATAAAGTTCGGTGGAAGAGGTGCTCTCATGACTTCTTCTGAGAAGGGTTCTCTATCAACCACATCATAGTCGTCATCGAGGTCCCGATCATCAAGCCGTCTCTCCATGGCATCTAATCTTCTCTCGAGACCATGCGCCTCTTGACGCTCTTGCGGAGACCGAACACTTCCGAGATCAGAATATTGGGAAGTTGGTCCACGAGAAGATCCATATTGACTAACCGACCCTCTCGGGTTATTAGATCTAGAATGGCCTCTTCCGTGGCTTTCTCCTTCTTGCTCCCGAACTCCTTCATTTCTGCGCCCTTTTCTAGGTAAATCTTGAGTTTGCCTAAGCCTTGCCAAACGGTGGAACACACTTCCCCTCGACCGATCCTCTCGGGGACGTGGCTCTTCAATATGCACTCCTTGAGATCTTTCTCCAACCCGTTCGGCTGGTCTCCTTGGTATTTTGGGATTTCTCCTTTCTTCATTCATCGGACGTTGCCTATCCCGAGTATGACGGACGGCTTCACGCCTTCGTCCCTCTTGGGAATTTCTGGGGGGTCCGGACGGCACCCCGATCTGATGGACTAAGCCTCGAACAACTCCTTGGAGTTCCAACATTTGTTGTTGGACTTCTCTTTGCATATTCTGCAAATCGGCCACTGTCGCTGGAATAGGAGGTTGACTCGAACCGCCTTCTCCAAATGGAGTTGGAATAGTTAACGGGGGATTCTCCGGAACTCCTTCTTGACCTTCCTCTGGAATAGGAATTTGTCGATCTAGAGAAGGGAGAGTTTGTTCTTCAACACGTCCGTTTTCTGTCTCCCTTTCTCTCGCTCGAGTGAGAATTTGAGAACTTGTCACCTGAGGTGTGATACGTCTCTTCATGACTTTTCGTGACGTTTCCCACAGACGGCGCCAAATTGTTGCGTCTAGAACTTCTTCGAGAGCCGGATATTGAGATGACCACCTTAAGAGCTCTCCAACTAAGTTGGAATAACTGAGATGCCTGCACACACAAAGAAAGCAAGAACGGTCCGGCCTAGTTTTGGCCAGGGAACCGCCTCCGACGCTCAAATCAGCCTAGGTAACAATAATGGTTCTTGAGAGAGTTCTCAAGAACGTAATGAGTAAGTACTCAGATGAAAGTTCTCGTTCCCTTTCTCCATGTTGGAGGTAGGTTTATATAGAAGTTACCTGGAGGCGGCGATTCCTTAGATTCCGGATCGATAGTTGAGGAGTGAGTGGAGTAGTGGAATAACGGCTCCTTCTTTGTCGCACCTGATAACACCGTTATGCTGACTCACCTCCCCAATTCTCGGAATAGATATGCTGAGTGTTTATGCGTAACTAACTCTTCTTGACTTAGTCAAGAGAGTCTTTTGAGAAATGCTAGAGTTGGATATTTTTCCCAAGTGTGGCACTTCTCCAACGAAGAAACGAGCCTGCCCAAGAGGGAGGTATCTCTCCCGAATGAGGCCCTCGGGACCTTCTCCAACGAAGAAACGAGCCTGCCCAAGAGGGAGGTATCTCTCCCGAATGAGGCCCTCGGGACCTTCTTCAAGGATGAGATGCACCCGCCCACGGGGGTGCCTTTCTCTCCCGAGATGGGGACTCGGGACTCTAGCTCCCCACAACAAAAACATATATTAAAAAATATAGAGCAAGACTAACTCTTCTTCTACTGTTTTTCCCTCCATAGGTACAGAAATGAAAGAAGTTAGTGAAACTGTTGTGAAAGCGAAAAGAGATTGCATAACATGCGTGGGTGGTGCAGAAGGATGTACGCTGGAATGTGCTGAATATGGAATTACAACTGGCAAAAAATGCAAGTTAAATGGGAGGCTGTGTTGCTGCATTTAAGTGATAATAAACCTGTGTTACTATTTATCATGAAAAATTAAATAAATAGAGAGTTCTTATAAGGACTTGTTCATTAACCTTCCTTCAATTTTGAATTATGTTTAGTGCCTATGTTGCACTATTCTTTATTATTTTTAAATTTGTTTTCAATTTCATGTTACTTGTGGGCTGTACAATTAAGGAAATAGAATGAATAAATAAACTAAGGCACGTACAAAATTTCACCCATGAGAAGTGCCTACAATGAAGTTGGAATTAAAATCCTCATATCATAAAGAACAGGTGATCTATAGGAATGCCAAGTCACAACATATCCCTACCATGTATATGAAATTTTTTGAAGTAATGTGAAGGAAACCAACCTCTAAATAAAAAAGTATCAATTAGTGAAGTAAAACTTCCCGACCGACCTTTTCCTAAGAAGAGATTGTTCATGCAGTGGAACAAGACAGACTTCTCCTCTTTACTCAGACAAACAAAGAAAGTATAAATAAATCACAAAAAATAAGTTTTTGTTATCTCAATGAAAGACATTATGCTTGACGAATGAAATAGCATTACATCCGCACGAACGATTCACAATTTCGTAACATAATCTAAATGATGGACTTGTAAGCATTGACCTATTTCTTCTTCATACGGCATGATAATTTACTAATCCTAGCAAAGGATGAATTTTGTATGATTACATGAAAGCATAGACAGCTGAGGAGTAACAACTATCAAGGTTTAAGTTATGGTATACTATTTTCAAACCCTACCTTAGGTACAGGGAGACGGAGAATTGAGAAAATAGTATGAATTCGCTTACAATAACAGCAGGGCAACATATACTGAAAATGGGGATGTTCAACAGATTAAAAGCAATGTCGGGTGGCCTGAAATGATGTTTTACGCTAACAGATTTCGCCAACCATAAACATGGCTGGCAAAGTAATTTTTCGGGGAAACGTTTCCACCACTAGATCAAGTTGTATATTTCCCCCAACAGTGGTAGTACTTCCCGCAAATCCATAAAGCAAAGTTACGGTTGCCTTGAGTTCATCCTAATTATCTTAAGTAATCGGAAAGCATCCAAAGACAAAATGTCTGTTGATGATCCGGTATCTACTAACACTCTATAGATCATGTGATTCGTTGTTAGAACCAGAAGACCAGAGGCACAGTATAGACAGACCAATATAAGACAAAGAGAAACAGAATATAAAGTATACCTTATGTTAGAACCACTTACCCAAATGTAGTAGAAGAAGCGAACCGAAACCAGTACAAACTCGAACAATGTGAGTTGAGGTGTACGTACAATGCTTTTGCTTAAGGTATTTGAACGCCCCCTTTAGTACAGACTGGGTTTGACATTGACATTCTCACCTCCAAGATACAACAACTCCTTAGATCTGAAGGCTAGCACTCCAACAGATACTACTTGTTAAGGAAATACAACGGTAGTATACAGCACAGGAATGAAGAAAACAAAAACGGAATTTTTTTAACTTTAGAATACGAATTTCTATTTTCCCACCAAAATCAGAGTCAATCTTTTGTTCAGAACTTCTCCTCTATTTATAAGCTCGCATGGACACCTTTATTTATAAGCTTGCCTAGTTAGACTAGGGTCTACGGATCATAACCGCAACCACGCCTGACTTGGTCTAGCTCGGTGCATGTACATGAGTGATCCACACGTAACTCTCCACTGGCATACACCCCACTTAGGAGCTATAAATGTATATATAAACGATATAATCATTAGCTCCGTCAAATGTGGGACTTTTGGTAAATTAAATTACCCAATATATATGCCGAATTGCAAAAATACTTTAATTGGAATCTATACATCCAGAAGAGTCCTATAGAGTTAGAATTAAACAAGAGTCCTAAAACAAAATTAGGGAGAAAGAGTTTTAATGTTTTGAAACTTATCTAAATAATATATTATTTTATAGTATTATTTTATTTATTTGATTTTCAAAACAAAAATCCAATATTCTTCAACCTAACTTTGATAATTATCGCATCCTCATGAGACATATGGATATAAATTAGTTCTTTTTGGGCAAAGCTTATGGGTTCACCTTGAACAAAACGAGTTACAATCGAGGGCTCAACGGCGCCTACAACACGTGTACTTTTGCTTAACTTGCCTAATAGACTTTGGAGTTGGTTTTCCAAAGATTGTGTTAATTCTAGGAAGAGGAGTATATGCTTTTTTCATTTTCAAATTCAGGAACATTGGTTTCTACTGCGAGAGATGAGGATCTTTAGGAAACTAAGGCTTTATTGGCTATAATCCGTGACTTACGAAGAATTCAAATTTTGGTGTTCGGAATTCTCCCCTCCAATATTCTGTAGCTTAAGGCCAGCTGAGGTAATAAACATATTATTTATCTGTTGCATTCGTATCAACGTCAATCTTAATATCTTCAATTCATGGGTACTACAATTGTTTCCTCTCATCAATGGCTGAGTTGTTTTGAATCTTTAGATTGTCTCCCTCTACTTGATCAGGAGTTGATATTAATCTCCAGAATTCCGTGGACAAGTAAACCAATCCAACCGCCCAACTTGATTTTGTTGTCATTGTCATTTATTCATCTTGCATTTGATTGAATTTTAGGGATAATTACTGTTGCCCCCCTTTAGTTTGATTTTATTACTAATAAAACCCATTTCTTTACGAAATTACTATTCCCCCCTCCCTTATAACGGTGTTAAGTAGCCATTAAGTTTGAATATGTAATGTCTAATGTGTCCTTCATTAAAATTAAGAAATCAAAAGACGATGCTACCCCATTTATAAAATCCAAATTAAATGTCAATTTTACCCTAAACTTCATTTATTTTGAATTAATGAAATGGGCAAAATCCAAATCCGATTTGGCCACCATCACTAAACTTCATTTATTTTGAATTAAAGAAATGATAAATCCAAATCCGATTTGGTTTCCTGCCTTCACTAAGCATCATTTATTTTGAATAAGAAATAGGCAAAATCTAAATCTGATTTGGTTTCCCACCTTTACTAAACTTCATTTATTTTGAATTTAAAGAAATGAGCAAAATCCAAATCCAATTTGGTTTCCCACCTTCACTAAACTTCATTTATTTTGAAAATATTTTAGGAGATATTCAGTTTACAATTTGAGTTGAATTTGATTTTCCTTCCTCTTCGGTTTCTATTTGAGTTTTATTCAATCATTCTTTCTATATTTGGTGTTTTTTCTTAGAATAAAACGGATTATAGTTTTTTTTTTTCTCCACAATTAATTAAGGGTACTACTTGATGCGTCCAAAATCTGCTTAGCCCTTAGATCTCCTCGTGATGACCTGCAAAATGAAAGCGTCAGATGTGGCCCGACCGCGGGGGTCGGGAGTCCACCTCCGAAGGCTAAGTCAATTGATGAACTTAATCACAAACGGCTCTGCTAGAAGCACAGAGCTAAGGGAATGAAGAATTGGGAAAGGTGATCTAGATCGTAAGCCGCTGATAGTTTAAGTCTATCAGTATGTATCTGAACCTGAGTCTCAGATTGTGTGTTTTCGATCCATCCCTCACCTCGTATGGTAGTGAGGTTTATATAGAGTGTACCTTCGAATCTCCTTCGTTGGATGCACTTGAGCCTTCTTCGGGTAGTCATTGGATTTTAACAGATAGATCCGTTGAGCAACAGACTTCTACTAGGTTGGACTAGTAGAGGACTCCTGAGATAACTCTTTAGGTTATGCGATGATTATCCCTTCGATAATGATTAGCCGCAGCTGTCAATTCGAGTCTACCATCATTAGGGTAATTACCCTAATCCATAAGTAGGATTAGGGCGTGCTTGTAGCTGAATCAGTTTTCTTCTTCAGCAAGCCATCTTCTGGATCCGGTTCGCTCGGGAGCGAGTCGGTTCCCTCTGCCTCGATCGGGGTTGAGGGTCGAACCAGGTATGAACCCGGTTTGATCATAATTTCTCCGTATCACGAGCCCCCCAGACCAAGCGTTCGGTCGATCCCAAGGGCTTGGTTTTTAACTGGGTTCTTCGTCAGGCGATAGACTCTGCGTGCTCCATTAAATGTCATATCACATTTAATGCGGTGGTCACTTTTCCTCGAGCGTTGTGAGGGTAAGGCCATGTGTCACCTTGCAGTCGATCTGTCGTGGCTCATGTAATCCAAGCGACAGTTTCCGAACGCCTGTTTCAGATTCGTGAGTTCAAACTTTCAAAACGTCTTTCAATCTCGATCGTCGATTTTGAATCAATCTCGATAGTTCAGATTCTCGAACACTCGTGCGGGTGTTTTAAAAGCGGTTCATTGTCTTCGTAGGTTTCATTCTTCCTGTCTGGAATTTGAACCTTTGTTGTCTGCTTCGCGCCTTCTTGCTCTCAAGCTTCTGCCTCACTGAATCAGTAAGTTTACTGGTCTTTTTCTTTTTGTAGTTTACTGAAACAAGTAATGGCGGAAAATGGGGTTTCTCTGGTACCCAATGTTGGTAATAGTAGTGAAGCTTTTGCTTCTCCTGCTTCCGAACAGTCGGATAGTGATAACAAAACCCTAACTGCCCTCTGGCACGAGTTTGCTGAAGTTTCTTAAAAAGGTTTAGAGAGAAAAACCGAAACTCCTCCTGCCTTCCTCGAGTCTGGATCTTCCAAGATTGTCGAGTCTTCTAGGCAGCCTCAAACTTCCAGGTCCGATGGTGGACACTGGCTCATTCCCTCCATTTATAATGAGGAAACCCTTCT
Organism: Hakea prostrata; assembly: GCF_041222555.1. Classification (NCBI taxonomy): domain Eukaryota; kingdom Viridiplantae; phylum Streptophyta; class Magnoliopsida; order Proteales; family Proteaceae; genus Hakea; species Hakea prostrata. The sequence goes on along the minus strand of NC_142604.1, from coordinate 41,159,607 downwards.
TTCAGCCATCCAAGATTTTGATTTTCCTTCCTCTTATCAGGTTAGGGCTCCCCTTTCTAATGAGAGGGTTGATTCAACCCTTTCGAGTGAATTTTCTCTGTACATAGATGCACTGGAAAGCGGGTTTCGCTTTCCCTTTTTTAATCCTTTGTTCTCAGCAGTTCTGAATCATTGGGACATTTGTCCCGGAATGCTCCTTCCCAATAGCTGGCGTCTCATCGTCGGCTTCTTGGGTTTGTGTTTTGAACTTGGCATTACGCCATCTCTTTCTCTCTTTGTACATTTTCATGTTCTTTCTATCTCTCATCCTCCCGGATGGGTTTTTCTGTCCAAACGCAATAAGGCTGAACTTGATTGGAGGGGCAGCATCCTTGCCAAAGGAACTTGCCCTTCTAACCACAAAAGATGGCGCGAACGATACTTTTTCTGTCGAGCGCCTCCATCGGATCTTAACTTCCCAACCGCCTGGAGGCGGTGTACTTCTTCTTCCGAGAATAACTGAGGCCTCCCCTTATCCAAAGAAGACGAGGCGGCCGTCAGGAAGATCAAATCCATTCCATGGTATCAAGAAATACATGGACTTGAGGTGGAGTATAACTCCATTCTTCAGTACTGGGGCTTGGCTCATTGTGAGCTTCTAACCATCATCCTTTAATTTTACTGAAGTGATATGTCTTTAATTCTGACCATTGTTCTTCTTTGCAGTGCCTCCAAGAGTGAACCCCGAGAATCTGCGAGTGAAGGATGCTAGGGCCGTTGCGACAGCAGAGCAACGATCACCCAGAGCCTTGACCGTAGATCAAGGGGCTTCTGTTCCCTCTCCCGACCCCTCTTATAGGGGTATCAGGAATATCAGGCCCGTGGCTGATGCTTCGGGTAAAGGGAAGAAGCCAATGGTGGAGAGGTCTAATGTCTCCTCCTCCACCCAAACCAAAAGGAGGCATGATACAATTGATGCCTCCTCCCATAAAAAATCCAAAGCTTCAACGGATTGTGAGGAGGTCTTCACCCCCGAGTGGACCCTGAAGTTGATCGACAGGTGACTCGGGACCCTGAGAAAGCTGCTGAGTGGAGCTCCCTCAGTCTTATTCCTTCTGATCGCCAGGAATTTGAAAAACTGGATGACGTTGCCCTTGTTAGTCAATCCACAAGGTACCGATCTTCTTGCTTACTTATTTTTTTATAATTTCTTATGAACTCTTCTGATATTTTCCGCCTTCCCAAGAATGCCGTGTTAAGCTTCTACCAACACATGGAAGCATTGAGCCGGGTTGGCCACAACAGCTCTTTGCTAAAACCTGTGAAGAGAATTTGGCCAAGGCCAATTCTGAGATAGATCGGCTGACTGCAGCTGCTGAGGAGCTGCAGAGAAAACATGAGGAAGAAGTGATCTCCCTCAAGGAGGCCCTTGATGCTTCGAAGGCTCGGGCTGCTACTGCCGAGCGCAAGACCAGGAAGCAAAAGGAAGCTGCCACGTTGTTCGGTGACAAGCTCGAATTCCGATGTAGGGAGAACGAAGAATATCTGAAGTTGGCAATCCCTAGTAAGCCCGAGCATATCAAGCCAGAGCTTCGGAAGGAGTGTGTTCGGAAATACCTGAACAGCGTACCTTTCTCCGAGTTGCTAGGTGCCTACAACATTCCAGCTTATCGCTTGGGGCAGAATGACGTTTGGGAGCGAATTCTTGCATCAATCCCTTCCTTCGATACTGCTCCCTTTCGTGAGGTGTGCCATAAAGAGGTCTTCGGGAAATTAGACATGGATCTCCCGGACTGGGCTCAGGAAGAAGATGGTCCTTTTCCAGCTGACCTCAATATGAGGCATACTTGGCGGACGAGCCGGCGCTTCCAAAGGAGAAATCACAAGCCGAGTCTCAAGTTGCTGCTATAGAGGACTCAGTCAATGTCATTCTTGAGGAAGGCTCTTCTCAAGATCCTGAGAAAAGTCCTCCCGACTAGGGTCCCTCGGGCAACAATGAAGAAGAGGCTTAGGGAGTTATCTTTTTTTTTTTTCTTTTTTTTTTTTTTTTTTTTTTTTTTTTTTTTGTTGTTGTTGTTGTTGTAAAGATTGACCTCCTTGTTAATGAATAGACATTTCTTTTTCATGTTGGCCTTTCTATTTCCCTGTCTCCTGCCGAAATCTTGTCTTGAATATCAAAGTATAAATGATAAAACTTATCACTCAACTTCACATTCTTCGACGAATAATAATCTTGTAGAAATATTGTGAAGATGTGTTTCGGAAAGATGCATTAATCTTCCCCACTACTTCATTTATTGCGAAGTCCACACGTTTCCCTTCTGCGAAGTCCAAACGTTTTCTTGCCTTGGTATACCATTCACTGGTTTCCAATGAATCGAAATACTCCCATTATTATAATGGCGGTGCAACGATTGGAGGTATCTCTGCATCGGGTGCTCCCTTCCACATGTTTCCTAGTGGCATCCCTCCGACCGTTGTTCTTGCTTTCTGCGGATTTCGAAGCGCCATTTCGATCTGGGTCGTTGGTTGTCCTTAGCCTTCAACCGTTGTCTTAATACCTGAGGCTATTTAAAGCCTTCATGGGTACTCTCCATCTATCCTGCTATCTGCAAGTTAGATTTGCTAAAGTACTAAAGCGACATTCCGTCCTTCTGCCTGCTTCTGTATTCCTCGTACTCCAACAATAGCTCTATCAACTTTTGAACAAGTGAGTTTTTTTTTTCTTTTCTGGTTACTCATCTCTTTCCCCACTTCCCTCCTGAGTAAACTGCACAATAGTAGTACTTGGGGTTTAGTTCGGGTTTTTCTGTAGTGATAATGAACTAGGGTTTTCCCTTTTTTTTGTTGTCGTTGGATATCTGTACTGATACGGCTTTTCTGTTTGCATAGTGACTCCCAAGATCAACCCGAACTTTATCAGAGCGAAATCTAGCAAGAAAATCGTTCCGTCGGTGGTGGTTGGGGCCAGTGAGGTGTTTTCAGCTAGTGAATCCTCCAAGCGTAAGGCGACTGCTGTTGGTGAATCTTCAAGTCAGATTCCCACAGTTTCTATTGATGCCGCCCATACACCTCTTTTGCTCGAAGTGATTGCTCGTCTTTCCCAGGAAGATCTTGATCACTCCGTTGTTGATGGCGCTGCTGACGCCCCTGCTGCAGAGACCGTTGGTGCACCCCCGAAGGAGACTCTTCGGGCATCTGAGGCAACTATGTTGGCGTCTGATGAAGGTGTGGTCCCAGCAGGCGCTGCTCCTATTTCCAATTCCAGTGCTTGTTTGGCATCCTCCTCCTCTCCTTTGGAGTTGGAGGATTTTGCCACCAGGAAGCGCCGTCGGGTGACAGGTGATGCAGCTCATCCTTCTCTTGATGTAGCTCATCCTTCACCCGAATTAGTGTCAAACGAGTTTGATAGAGCGTTGGAATGGTGCACTTCTGCTCGAATGACTTCTGAGAGCGCAGTGCTTTCCAAACTCTCAGATGAAGTCTTTATGAAGTCACTGGTGATGTAAGTCTTTCTTCATTATCTTTTGATTCTGAAAAATTACTCTTCTGCTCCTTTTTTTTAACTCGGAAGTTATTTGCAGGAGTCTTACTGGTAACTTCCACAACCAAGTGGAAGCAGCCTCTAGGCTCAATAGGTTGAGCAATGAAGTTTCCAGGCTTCAGGAAATCTCTGAAGCTAAAGATGCTGAGATTGCTCACCTTTGGAAACTAGCTTGGGAGGTTGCAGGAGAAAAGAATTCAATGATCGGTCATCTTCAGTCGGAATTGGATGATGCCAGGGAGAAGATCCGGCAACTGGAGCGAGCAGATGGAAAGTCAGGAGCCAAAGGATCTGAAGCATTACCACAAAGGCAAGCTGTCGTTCCTTTGCCTGAATCCCTTCCAACTGATGTTCGCAGAGCCTGCGTCTTCAAATATTTACACAGTAAGCCCTTTGTTGATATACTGAATGTTTATAACTTGCAGGCATACCGGGATGGTGAGAATGAAGTATGGGAATCAATATTAAGGAAGGATCCTTATTTTGATACGACTCCCTACAGTGCTGTTTGTCATCCTGAAGTATTTACCGACCTGGGTATTCCTCCTCCCGATGGACCAAAGATAAGATTGATCCTCCACCTTCCGATCCAGATATTATGCATTATCTGGAAGATTCTCCTGTTTATTCTCCCCTGGAAGAAGTCAATTATGACGAGCTGGTCTTGAATGCAAGTTTGGTCGAGGACCATACTTCTCTTGGACAAGTTGGACAAAGAGTATGAAATTGCGGAGGATTTTATGCATACCGAAATATTTTTTGTAATCCTCATTTCTCCTCTTCTTTTCCTTGAATCCACACCAATGGTTGACTCATATGTTTGTTCTAGCAAAGTCGTGTCGATCTTGTATAACTTCTTAACAGTCACCGATGATAACTTTCTTTTTTGACCGAAGATTGTATCCAGCTCTTGTAATTGTTTTGATACTGGCCTCTTTCGATCTTTTGAAGAAATAAGAAATTAACTTCATCTTGAGCTTTGCTAGCCACTTGAATCACTGTGGAATTAGGTCTTAGTTGTTTTAAACAATGCCTTTACTTAAAGATTTCCGGAGAAATACAATAAGTCTGAGAAGGAACTCACTCGGGTTTTAAACCGATGCCTGTACTTAAAGATTTTCGGAGAAATACAATAAGTCTGAGAAGGAACTCACTTGGGTTTCAAAACCGATGCCTTTACTTAAAGATTTCCGGAGAAATACAATAAGTCTGAGAAGGAACTCACTCGGGTTTTAAACCGATGCCTTTACTTAAAGATTATTCGAAAATTCAATAAGTCTTGAAGGAACTTACTCGGGTTTCAAACCGACACCTTGCAAAAGGAACTCACTCGGATTTTCATCTGATGCCTCGACTTAAGAAGACCCGAAAAAATTCCATAAGTGTTGAAGGACCCAAACAAATTTTCATCCGATGCCTCATAGTTGGATCTTGTTCTTGAATGTGGTGTATGATGCCCCGCAATCAAAAAATAATTTGTTGAAAGCCAAAAATTGCATTGATTAAGTTGAAAATGTTTACATCGCGAACAAAATTGAAATCATCATCAAGGATAAAACTTTTTGAGATGCCTGGCATTCCACGACCGATCCAACTCTTTATGGGTGTTGATGTTCTTCAGCCTGTAAGCTCCTGAACCAACTGGTTTTACAACCATATAAGGTCCTTCCCAGGAAAGGTCCAATTTTCTTTGGTGACGCGGGTTGGAAGCTAGGGTGTTTCTCAACACCAAATCTCCGGCTAAGTATCGGCGATTCTTCACTCGAGTATTATAATGAGACGCTATCCTTCTTTGATAATGTTGAGTTCGTGCTATTGCCTTTGCCCGAACTTCGTCCAACAGATCAAGACTATCAAGCAGTCCTTGTTCATTTGCTTTTTCCTCGAACTCACAATCCCGTAATGTCCCCGCCATTATCTCCACTGGTGCCAATGCTTTAGATCCATATGCCAACCTGAATGGAGTTTCTCCTGTGAGTGTTCGAACCGTAGTTCTATAGGCCCACAGTACATTATGAAGTTCTTCGACCCAAGAAGCTTTGTCAGCTTCGAGTCTTCTCTTTATTCCTTCCAGTAGCGTTCGGTTAGTAACCTCTACCTGTCCATTGCTCTAGGGGTATGCCACTGAGGACATACGATGCTCGATCATATATGTTCCGCAAAATTGCTCAAATTGCGGACAGTCGAACTGAGTACCATGGTCAATGACGATAATCTTTGGAATCCCAAAGCGATATATGATTGATTCAAGCACCAATTTCTCCACTTTTTTCTCAGTAATTGTTACCAGTGCACTGGCTTCAACCCATTTCGTGAAGTAATCAATTGCTACTATCAGATATTCCCGTCCGCCTAACGCCTTGGTGAATTTGCCCATGATATCAATTCCCCACATCGCAAAGGGAATGGGATCTAGAATTGAAGTCATGGTTTCCGCCGGGCGCTTCGATACTGTAGCATGAATTTGACAGTTACCACACCGACGAACATATTCCATAGCAGCCTCTTGGACCTTAGGCCAATATAACCCAAGTCTCAAAATTTTGTGAGCCAGGGCTCGTCCACCCATGTGAGCTCCACAAATTCCTTCATGAACCTTAGCCAAAGCTGATTTTACTCCTTCGGGGCCTATACATCTCATAAGGGGTCCAGAATAAGATCTTTTGTACAGTCTCCCATTCTGAATGACAAATCTAGCTGATCGTATCTTGATCAACTTTGCCTCTTTCGGATCCTCAGGTAATTTGTCATCTCTCAGATACTCGATTATCGGATCCATCCAGCAACACTCTGCTTCAATATAAGAAATTTCTTTCTCATGATAACTTGGAAAAGTTATTTCTTCAATATAGACCGAAGGGTCTACATTCTTTTCTTTGGCATTGGCTAGTCGGGATAGCTCATCTGCCACTGAATTTTCATTCCTCAAAATTTGAGATATCTTCAAATTCCGAAATTGGTTTTGAAATGCCTGCACTATCTCTTGATATTTCTGCAAGCGTGGTTCTTTAATACCATACTCCCCCTAGACTTGGTTGTCTATAAGTTGAGAGTCACTATAAATAGTAACATTTGCAATAGACAATGCTTTTGACAACCGAAGTCCAGCTATCAGAGCCTCATATTCTGCTTTGTTATTACTTGCTTCAAATGCAAATCTCAAAGCATATCGAATAATAAATCCTGCTGGACTTTTTAATAGAATTCCAGCTCTGCTCCATCTTTATTACTCGAACCATCCACATATACCTCCCAAGTGGTTGGTATAATGGGATCCTCGATGGTGGATTCCACCGGTGCAGTAGTTTCTACTACAAAATCGGCTAATGCCTGAGCCTTGATTGCAGTTCTGGGCTTAAAGCTCACATGGAACTCACTGAGTTCAATTGACCAGGACACCATCCTTCCAGACAAATCAGGTTTATTAAGAACTTTACTAAGAGGAAAAGTTGTAACTACCTCAATTGGATGAGCCTAAAAATATGGCCTTAGCTTCCTGGCGGCCATCATAAGAGCCAGAGCCTACTTCTCAATCTGCGAATATCTTGTCTCCGCATCTAGCAACACGTGGCTTACATAGTAAATCGGCCACTGTTTTTTATCTTTTTCACGAACAAGTACCGCACTGACCGCTGAAAGGGACGTCGCTAGATATAGCTGTAATATTTCCCCCTTCTCTGGTCTGGACAAGATCGGTGGTTGTCCAAGTGCTTCTTTTAACTCCTCGAAAGCTTTTTGGCACTCTTCAGTCCATTTTGCTTCCTTGCTGCCCTTCAAGTCTTTAAGTGCCTTGAAGAAAGGCAAACATTTTTCTCCAGACTTGGAGATGAATCGATTCAAAGCAGCAACTCTCCCTGTTAAACACTGCACATCTCGAACAGTTTTGGGAGCCTCCATCTTAACCAGAGCTTGTATTTTGGCAGGATTAGCCTCAATTCCCCTCTGTGATACCATGAAGCCCAAAAATTTGCCCGAGGAGACTCCAAAGGCGCACTTTTCTGGGTTTAGCTTCATTTGATACTTTCACAGATCGAGAATACCTCGATCAAATCTGCAATATGATTTGCTTTTGTAAAGCTTTTCACTAGCATGTCGTCAACAGCTTCAACATTCTTTCCTATTAGCTCTTTGAAAATCTTGTTGACAGCCCTCTGATATGTTGCTCCTGCGTTCTTCAGGCCAAAAGGCATGACCTTATAATAATAGCTTTCACGATCAGTCATGAAAGCTGTAAACTTCTCTTCCTCCTTATTCATAAGAATCTAATTATACCTTGAGTAGGCATCCATGAAACTTAAAGTTTCATATCCTGCAGTCGCATCTATCAAGAGGTCAATCCGAGGCAACGGATAGCAATCTTTAGGGCAAGCCTTGTTAAGATCTGTGTAGTCTGTACACATCCTCCACTTCCCATTCGCCTTTTTTACCATTACCACGTTGGCCAACCAAGTTGGGCATTCAATTGGTTCTATGAAACCAGAATTCTTGAGTTTTTCAACTTCGCTACGAACGGCTTCATACTTTTCAATGGAGAAATTTCTCCTTTTCTGTATCACTGGTTTCGCCTTAGGATCTATCAAGAGTTTATGCTCTGCGACAGCCCGATCGATTCCTGGCATGTCTTCAGCAGACCATGCAAATACATCTTTATTCTGTTGAAGAAATAACTTCAACTTATCTTTAAGTTCCTCCAGCTGTTCAGACCCGATATAAGTAATCTTTTTCTCATCCTCAGTACACAGCTGGATTTGTTCCAGCTTCTCCACTGGTTCGGGTCTTTGCATCTCTGCTTCTTCCCGATCATCTCGAACTTCTATAGGTAGGGTAGTTACCTTCCTCGGGCCCTCCTTGTCTTTTAAATAGGCAACGTAACATTGCTGAGAGATCCTCTGGTAAAAGGAGACTTGACCAATTCCCATATCAGTCGGGAATTTTATCTTCAGGTGTTTTGTCAAAACAATAGCACCTATCTTGGATAAAGATGGTCGCCTGAGGATAATATTATAAGCTGGCAGTTCCCGAACCACCAAAAATTTGATTCGGACGGTTGTTTCCTTAGGAAAACTTCCAATAGATAAGTCCAACCGAACCGATCCTTCCGCCACTGTAGATGACCCTGCAAAACCATATAGATGTGTGGATGAAGGTTTCATCAAGTCCTGATCCACCTTCAATTTTTGATACACTTCGTAAGAAATTAGGTCAGCTGCAGACCCTGTATCAACCAAAACTCTATGCACTTCCCGACGTGCAATCTCTACCTTGATGACTATGGCATCATCATTAGGTAAACAAACGTCTCTTTCATCCTCCTCACTAAAGGTGATAGAATCTTCACCATTCAGCTTTTTTCGCTTCTGCGTCTCTCCGGTTCCAACAAATTTTGATTTTGTTTTCAAACTCCGGAGTGATTCGGGCTCTGGTCCCCCGAAGATGGTAAGGATCGGTGACCGAATAGCTTCAATCACCTCCTTGCCCTTCTTAGACTTTGGGGCCTCCCTTGATCGTTCTGAACTAACCGAACGATCCCTTTTAGGAGCAGCCGCGTGTGGCTCACGTGGCTCCTCCCTCCTTCTGCTAACAAAACTGGACAAATGTCCCTGAGATATTAATCTCTCAATATTTGCTTTCAGATGACGACAGTCATTTGTATAATGACCATAGTCCTTGTGGAATTGGCAATACTTTTCTCGATCCTACTGCTCTCCGGGTTTCAAAAGAATTTTAGGCGGCCACTTCAAGATATTTTTTCTTTTGATGATATTTAAAATATCAACCCGAGGAGCATTCAATGGAGTATACTCACTTTTACCGGGAGACCTTTGGCGTCAAGCCTGAGATTTTCCAACCCGATCACGGACATTTTTCTTTGGCTTCTGCTTCTGCTCAGGAGCCTTCTGTTCTTTATTGGAGACTTTATTATCTCTTGGCGCGCATCTAGAATCTCCATGACTTCAGCCCGCTTTTGGCATCTCCGTACCAACTCAAAGATAAGTCGCAGGCATATCCCGTAGTAATAACTCCAGGAGTTTCCGATTAGTGAGTCCCGTGAATAGAGCAGTTTTGGCTACTTGCTCATCCAAATTTTCTATCTCCATCGTTACTTTGTTGAATCTTTTCAAAACTCTCTCGATTGATTCGTTCTTTCCTTGTCCGACAAGAACAAGGTTTCTTCGTTTTCTTGACTCGTATTCCACTCCCGGAATCGCCCTATGAATTTGCGCGCCAATTCATCAAAGTTTACGATCTTTCCAGAGGGGAGGTTTGAAAACCACTTTTGTGCTGCTCCAGTTAGAGATGAACCAAAAACCCTGCATAAAATTTCATCAGAATTACCTGAAACTGCCATGGTCTGTTGGCAATAGCCAATGTGAGCTGTTGGATCTACGGAGCCATCGAATGTAGAAAAGGTAGGCAAACGGAAGTTATGGGGAAACTGATATCCCGCAATTGGCTCGGCAAAGGGGGTCTTCCGAATGACTGAGTAAATATCCTCAACTATCCTGCCCTTAGCCAACTGCCCTAATTTCTCATTGATGTTGGCCAATTCCCCACCAACTGGGGTCGGGTGATCTTCAAAGAATATGATCACGACCTCGATTAACACGATCATCCCATGCTATCCGATCATCACGAACAGCCCGTCCTTCCCGAACATTCCGCTCGTCGCGAACTGCTCGATCATCGCGAATGGTTCTTCTGACAGTTGGTGAGTGAGTTCTTACCCCTATATCCAACCTTGTATTTGAATCAGTTGTACTCTCTTGCGGTCTGTCGAACCGATCGTCTCGCCTAGGTTGATCATCAATCCTCCTAGGTCCTCGGTCTCCTTCATGAAAATTCTGACCGATATTCCGGTCTTCAGCCAATCTTTGATCACGTGGTAAAGCACGTCTCCCTGAATCGCGTTGATCAGGTTCTTGTGGTAAAACCACTCGTCTGGTGAGCAGACGGAGTGCTTGGCTCACCTCCAAAAGTTGAATCTTTACCTGATCCAATTGATCTTGGAATGTATCAGGAGGATTACGTCCTCTCTGACCATCATCTACCTCGATAGGATTTTGGCTTCCCTAGGGAATATCTGGATTATTCGCTCCAGGGATCTGAACACCGGAATTGCGCTGTGCAGCGGCTGCTGATCTAGTCACCATGGCTTTTCAAGTCTTTCCCACAGACGGCGCCAAATGATGCGTCCAAAATCTGCTCAGCCCTTAGATCTCCTCGTGATGACCTGCAAAACGAAAGCGTCAGATGTGGCCCGACCGCGGGGGTCGGGAGTCCACCTCCGAAGGCTAAGTCAGTTGATGAACTTAATCACAAACGGCTCTGCTAGAAGCACAGAGCTAAGGGAATGAAGAATTGGGAAAGGTGATCTAGATCGTAAGCCGCTGATAGTTTAAGTCTATCAGTATGTATCTGAACCTGAGTCTCAGATTGTGTGTTTTCGATCCATCCCTCACCTCGTATGGTAATGAGGTTTATATAGAGTGTACCTTCGAATCTCCTTCGTTGGATGCACTTGAGCCTTCTTCGGGTAGTCGTTGGATCTTAACAGATAGATCCGTTGAGCAACGAACTTCTACTAGTTTGGACTAGTAGAGGACTCCTGAGATAACTCTTTAGGTTATGCGATGATTATCCCTTCGATAATGATTAGCCGCAGCCGTCAATTCGAGTCTGCCATCATTAGGGTAATTACCCTAATCCATAAGTAATATTAGGGTGTGCTTGTAGCTGAATCAGTTTTTTTCTTCAGCAAGCCATCTTCTGGATCCGGTTTGCTCGGGAGCGAGTCTGTTCCCTCTGCCTCAAACGGGGACGAGGGTCGAACCAGGTATGAACCCGGTTTGATCATAATTTCTCCGTATCACTACTGTAACTTGACAAAAGGGTAAATAAGTCTGAGATAAGTATAACGGTATTTTGGGGTTTTTGAGAAAATATAAAGATGCCACATCATCAAGAAACTAACGGAATTTAACGGTAGGGGGGCAATAGTAATTGTAGACAAAGTTAAAGATTGGATTAGTAATTTTGAAAAGTACAGGGGATACAGTAGTAATAAAATCAAAATACAAGGGGCCAACAGTAATTATCCCTTGAATTTTTCGTTCCAAGTTCATACTTTTCACAATGTTAATTTTAGACTACTTAAATCTGATTTTGGACCCTTCTTATTCAAAATTGATTTACTAATCCTGTTGAACATACTACTTTGATGCAAGCTTGTTCTCTCCTTAAATGGAGTGCGAGTAGCATTTTATTTTACTGCCTTAAATGGGCATTCCCGATGCATTAAGCTCCTCCTTGTGAAATACATTCCCAACATTCTTGATGTATGGACTACCCTTAAGAAAAAATTTGATAAACAAGAATTCCGAGAAGAATTCGATGAAGGGATCGCACTGCATTGTTCTTATTATGTTTTATGGTATACTTAAAACTAATGATTTACATTACTCTGTTTCATTTTCTTGTGGCCAATGCTCTTTACAAAATAATAAATAAATCTGCCGACGGAGTTATCATTACCCTCCATATGGCAGCATTAAATGGACATGAAGAGACTGTGTTGTTGCTCTTAGACTTAGGTGCTTGCATTTTAGAAATTACTTTGAGAGATAGTACGACAATTGATCTGATTGGTAATGCACTTTAATGCTTGATATTAATTTCTAATCATTGCTCATCCTTTATTACAAGAACAATTTATTCTAATCATGGTTGAAAATACAAGGCAACAATTTTCTTGTTCTATGGACTTAATGATTTTTGTTTCCCTCATAGAAGATATTCAAGATTCAATGTCCAGTGATTTTAATTTAACTTGGTTTATTTAATTTCCTATGTTAATATAATTTGATAACTTCTGAATTCATGCATAATAGTTCCACAAGTAATTCTGTTCAAACTGATGAAACTATTGAAGTGTTTTATTTCCTACATTGTCTTATTAAATTACATTAATCAATTTCTTTTCTAGGGATTCGATGTATGGACTACACTTAAGAAAAAATTTGATAAACAAGAATCTAAAGAAGAATTCGATGAAGGGTACACATTGCATTATTCTTCTTTTACTTTATGATATATTGAATTCTATTGATTTATGTTACTTTGTTTCATTTTCTTGTGGCCAATGCTCTTTGCAAAATAATAAATAAACTTGCCAATAAAGGTATCATTACCCTCCACATGGTAGCATTAAATGGATATGTGGAGACTATGTAGTTGCTCTTAGACTTAGGTGCTTGCATTTTAGAAACTACTGTGGGAGATAATACAACGATTGATCTGATTGGTAATGCATTTTAGTGTTTGATGTTAATTTCTAATTATTACTCATCCTTTGTTACAAGAACAACTTATTCTAATCATGGTTGAAGATACAAGGCAACAATTTTTCTGTTCTATGGACTTAATAGTTAAAGTATCCAGTGAAATTTGTGTTTGTGACCTGCATGGGACACTTGAGTCATTGTGTTTTTGATGATGGAATGAAAGACTTGTAATTTCTTCTTTGATGGAGGAGATGGAAGCTCTAGGAAATTCGGAGGTGCCTAGGGAATCGGTCTTCCTGTGTTTGAAGCCTCCAGAGGTGCCTACCAATGGGGATAAATCTTATGCGGGAGTAGTGGGGAGTTCGTTGTTGCCTGAGATCGATTCCCTCCCTTCTCCTATACAAGTGGGTAAGTTTCGCAGGATTGTAATCCCGCAACAGGAATACGAGCTGCAACGAAATCAGTTCCGTTTTTCGTTGATTGGGCGAGCTAATTTTCGCATCAATACCATGGATGAATTGCGAGAGCTAGCTAGGGGTGCTTGGAAATTGTCTCAAGGGATGATCTTACATTCATTGGGGAAAGGGTTTATCATCTTTCAGTTTCATAGTGAGGTAGATATGACTGAGGTGTGGCGCAGAGGTTTTTGGAATGTTGGAAAGCAATACATTCATTTTCAACGATGGAGGCAAGATTTTAATATCCACTCTCCTCAACCAGCAGGTAAGTTGGTGTGGGTTCGTTTCCTTGATTTACCTCTTGAGTATTGGCATGAGAAAGTGCTTCTTTCTATAGCAAAATCTGTTGGGAGACCTGTTTCTCTTGATAGACGAACTCGTCTTGGTTCTATTGGTCATTATGCTCGAATTTTGGTTGAATTGGAGGTCGATGTTGTTCGAGTGAATGAGGTTCAGATTGAGCGCCTTGAACCAGGAACTCTTCGAGTTTTTAATTTTCTTCAAAAGGTAATTTTTTAGGATGATATTCTACAGTGCTCACGGTGTAATCGAGAAGGCCACCTGGGTCTTCATTGTAGGTTTGCTTCAAACGATTATGTGGATGGTTTGCAGGTTCAGCCCTCTATCGTTCTTGTAGAAAACCTCCCAGCAGATAATCCTATTGTGGATGGGATTCCTACTGACTGTGTGAGAGTGCAGATTCCAAGCTCACTCCAACATCAGATTCGTGTGGCTCTAGAGGTGGCGGGTTTGGAGGACTCTATTTCATCCACTTCTCTTGATCTTTCTCTCTCTCAAAGTGATTCTTTTCAACTTCAAAAAATTTTAGATAAAGGCAAGAGTTCGATGTTGGTTGGTAATCTTTCAAAGAACGTAGTTACCTCTGTTGGTCCCACGACTAACCAACTTCCACCTAATTCGGCCACTAAGGATATTGGCTCTTTTGAACGGTTTGAAAAGCTTCATGAGAGGCCTTGTGGGGCCTTGCTGAATTCGGTTAAAGTGGAAGACTCTTCTACGGAACAGAATTCGGTTTATGTGGAAGACTTTGCTACGCAACAAAATTCGATTAAATTGGAAGAAACTGCATTGGATGTGAACTCTAGTTTGGAGCTTCAAGTGGGGTCATGCGGGGCCCAACAGAATTTGAATAATTTTGAAGCAGCTTCTTTGGCCGTGGACTCTAGTTTTGAAATTCAAAATTCCTTATTTGCGGCGAAGTGTTTTAATTCAATTGGTAAACTTCCTTTGGGGAGTTCACTAGTGGGACCTACAAATAAGCTCGAAAGTGGTTTGGCCACTCCTTTTGAATTTCAAAAAGTGCTTGTTGCCGGTAAGAGTTCTATGCAAATTGGAAACCCTTCTTTGGAGTGTTCATTGGTGGGACCTGAAGTTGCAAATATTATTAGAAGTTTAGCCATTGAAGGAACTACGGAGGATGATTTGGACTATTGTGGGGTCGATCAGAATTCGGCCAGGCTGGAGAGTTCGGCCAATGATGAAACTTTTCAATTGGAAGTAGTTCTTCCACTTTCGTCTTCGTCTATATCAGTGCGAGCTGAAGGTTCTCCTCGTCGGAAACCTGGTCGTCCGAAGAAGAAGGCTCACGCAGTGAAGAAAGTAGTAACAAGTAAAAAGGTTTCTATAGCAGAGGAATTCAAGAAGGTAGATGCAGCTTTAGTGAAAGTATCCACAGTGCATCAGAGCCTCCCATTGGGAGAGGATAGTGCTGCTATGTAACTATTGTTTTGAAGCTTTTCTTAAAGATCTTGATTTGGATGCATCTAGATGTCCTACATTTCGTTTCTGATGACTTAGTTGTTGTCAATTATGAGTAGGAACCAGTGAGGAAGGGTGTATTGGGGGCAACTGTTGTCGCGGGTGAGCAAGGTAGGTACTAATTGCTGTATTTCTTTTCTTTTTCTTATTTTCGTTATAAAATGACCCTTTTAGCGAGAAAAAAAAAGTTTCTGTTTTCCTCTTAGAAAAGATTCAATATCCAGTGATTTTAATTTAATTTGGTTTATCTAATTTTTTGTGTTAGCATAAATTGATAACTTCTGAATTCATGCATAACAATTCCACAAAGTAATTCTGTTTAGACTAATAAATCTCTTGAAGTGTTTTATTTATTATATATGTCTTATTAAATTGCATTACTCAATTCCTCTTCCAGGGACTTAATGCAACCATGTACCCTGTTGGCCAACACCAGATTTGGAAGAAAGCATCTATGCATACATATGGAACTTACCACAAGCTGCCCAACATTGTCAATGATTTGTCTCACATGATTTGGCTAGCACTATTCTCAATTAAAATATATGTGTAAAAAATAAGGAAGAAAATGCCCATTGATGTAAAGGTGATCCCCAAGATTTCAAAACTCATACTACAAGGTCAAGAGTTCGACCCTGGGGTCAAGGGTGAAACCTTGTTGTATATGTATAAAGCTGCCGAGGAAGATTTAGTCGAGGTACGCACAAATTTCGGTTCCAAAAAAAGAGGAAAAAAATTGACAAGTGTGAAAAGGTAGCGGTCACTTGACGACACCAGCTTGAAGAAGAGAAGCTTCTTTACAAGTTCAAGACCAAATCTCTAAAAAGGTGTCACTTAAATTCTATTATCTATATGGAAGTGAAATTTGATTAGTAAACTTGGAATTTTCAAAAGAAGAAATTTAATAAATTGTCATGCAATTTAAGAAATCCTGTCACCCTTTCTAACTTGGTATTTCTTGCTTTATTTATGTTATTCTTCATTTTCTATTTTTTAAATTGAGATCAATCTTAACAAACCAAAGAATTGCCATCATTAGGAATTGATTGCTCGTGTTATATATTTTATTTTCTATTGGAACAAAACTCTCCAATGTAAAGTAAAGCATACTAGGCTCTGTTAGCACCTCTTAGATTTTATAGCCAAAAATATTTCATACTTTAAAAGTATTTATGTTACAAATGAATACTGAGGAGAATAAAACAAAAAATAAAAACATATCCAAAAGAATACATAAACATCAAAAAAATTTCGGCCATAATGTAAACATCAAAAGAACTTCATGATGCTTTCTTCATATATCTTATTTTCTATGTGGTGGAAACCCTTTTAAGGTAAATCATTCTGCACTTGGAGGACCTATTATAAAAGCATGTACTCTTCCTTTTTCGCAAATCTTTTTCTGTCCTTTTCTGTCCTTATTATTTTTCAAAATACCAATGTTGTACTACTTGCTATTTCTTTAGTTATTTTAGCAAATATAATTTGGACATTTTAATCATAAATTATTATTAATTTATCATTAATTTTAATCGCTTTCTTAATTACTCTCTCGACCTCTCTCAATCTCTCTCAAATCTGTCGGTCTCTAGATCCCCTCAATCTCGCTCCCACTCGAACTCTCTCTGAATTTCTCTCTAAATCAGCAAAGTCGCTAAATCTCTCTGAACCTCTTGCTCGATCTCTCCTGAATCTCTCGATCCCCTCAATCTCTCTCAAGTCTCTCGATCTCTCGATCCCCCAATCTATTGAGCTGGATCTAAACTGTGGAGCGTCATTTCCAATTCGATCGGAGTTAAAGCGCTGGTAGAGATGGCTGAGCCCTAAAAGTGGAAACTAGGGTTTCTGTTTTTTGAGAATTCTCGATGATGGTAATACAAGTATTTGGATGGATCTAGGGTTTCTATTTTTCTCATCGAATTGCGAATTTGCGATACGACTCTAGGGTTTCATGGATCGAATCTCTCTGAGATTTTCAAAGTCAATCATTCAATGAAAGGTTCTCCTTTTTCTTTTCCTTTTGATGCTGGCTTTCCTTTTTCTTGTCCCAATTTTAAACTACTTGAGCAGCAATTTGTTGACTCAAGGGTCTTGGTTATTGATTTATCTCATATATTTCTTTTACGGTGTTCACTGCCGGTCCTCCTTTCGAAGTTGGAACCTTTTTCACGGCTTTCTCTTGTTTCTGTTCTAAGGGTAAGGGTAAGGGTAAGGGTAAGGGGGTTTTGTGCGATTTAAACCTTGTTCAAAAATCAGCAGGGATTAACCTGTCTGTCTGGCTATTCAATTAATATTCAAATAGATTTATTTGAAAGGAAGGAAGAAGATCGATCGAAAGATATGGCCATCGATCTCTGCTTGGCCTCGAAGAGCTGCTCTGGTCTCGGGGTGAGTCCAAGAATTTTGTTTTCTCATGACCTACGCCACTCGGATGTCGTGCCTATGGAAGAAAAATGCCAGAGATCAGATGGGTTGCTCTTGGATTCAACTCATAGTTCCTCAAATCCCTGTGGCTGCTAGACGCAAAAGTTTCTTCTAACAAAATATTGTACGGCATCTTGTCACAACAAAGTTTACTTGGTCAATGACCTATGGAGGATCAAAGCCAGTGAAAATTCATGCAAAACATTTTTCCGAAGCTTCCAACTTAAGAATTAGTGATGATAAACCCTAGAGGAACTGAGTTCCTTTTTCTTTTCTATTTTGGGTCAGAATAGTAATCAAGGTGGAAGTCATGCAAATTATGAAAGAAAATGTCAAAACAAAAAAGAAGCATCAAACGTTGGGAGTAAGCCTCGCAATCTTAAAGGTTGCAGCTTAGAACATGCTTTAGATCAGTTACTTGAAAGAAATGTGTGTCAAATGGACTCAAGACAAGTTCATATAACACACGAAAGAAATTTATTGAAATTTGTTAGGAAGAGGTTGTCAATGTTTCTACTTGTAGATTAAGATGAATTCTCAAAGAGTTTCCCTGCTCAGTCCTGAAGAAGTCTAACTCACCATTTCTTACCTTTTTCAAGACCATTTTCTTCAACTTGGTAAAACAGCCCTTAAGCTATTTCAACACGGGACCATTGGTTTTCAAAGTTAAGAAATAAAAATAAGAAGAAGAAGAAGAAGAAATGGGACCAAAAACGCAAGTAAATGAAAACCCTGGCATTCTCTCTACTCTTGACGTCTTCCTCTTTGTTGCTCCCAATCTCAACCATGGGTTGTGCTTCAGTGCTGCACAATTAATGTGCATTGCTAAGATGCCTATGATGAAGATCAATTTTGACGGCCCATTTTATTTATTTATTTATTATTTTTTTGTGAACTACATTGAAACCCCGCCCCCCAAAAAAAAATGAAAGGGTGCTACGAAATTAATGCGTAATTATTGCAAAACATTGAAGCCAAACTCCTCAACCATGAAAATTGCTTGGTTGCTACGTAATTAATGCGTAGAACCTGCAGCTAACGGTTCTACTATGTGTACCTGCAGCGAACGGTTCTAATGTACTAAACCATATGAATCCTTGTGTATTCCCACCTCGTGGATAGGACACAACCAATTCTTTTCACATTTAATCAATAAAGTGTGTACCTTTTTTTAAAAAATAAATAAATAAAATGTTTATTTGTATGATTGATGCTTACGGATAGGATTCCTACGAAGTATAAGTTGTTCTGGTATGATTAAACGTTTGGCTGCTTATCAATGGTAAGGTGCATAACTGGGGCTTATTCATAGCAGTATGAAGTACGCATGTTGAACTTTTCCTGTTTTTAGGGTTATTGATGTGGCTGAGGTTCTAAAAGGCATTCTTGAAGCAAAGATATGCTAGAAGCTTAGAACCACTCTTATAAATTGGGATCAATTTAAAATTGATGAGATCAGTATATGGAAGATGTGAGATTTTTTTTTTTTTTTTTTTTGGTAGAAGAAGATGTGAGATTTTCAATGTCTTGCAAAATAAGACCGTGACATGAGATTTTTCAACTGTACCAATGAGTGTAACATTTGCTTCAATGATGCAGACATCATTCACCAAGTAACCATTCGATTGATCTTTAAAACTACTTAAAGCCATGTATTTTGTCCAAACCCAAGTCTTAGCTGAATCACTAAACCAACCCTTCTTCCCTACATCAAAAAATTAAATAGACGCTAACGAAGGTAGGAAAAAATGAACAAACCAACTATTAAAGAAATAATTCAAGACATATCAAAATCCTTTCTTTACACGACATTAGCAGAGCAGTATTGGGATGGAAAGAGTTGCAAGAGTTTGATTTAAAAATGGGTCTATGCACCAATAAAATGATCTTAAAAGAATTCTAATCGTCCGATTATTTTAATTTTTCACATGATGCCACATGAGACTATACTACAAACATTATAAATCAATTTTAGATGTAGTTAATAGTTTGAAGTGGAAGAAAATTAACTCGTGCTATGAGAAAGTGTATTATGACCTACCATTAAATTCCTTGTGTTTAAGTTAACATAGAAATGAAAACATATTAAAAATAAGACCCTTCCTTAATGTCTTGGAAAGGCATGCTGGTGTTCAACTTATGGATACTGATGTCCTTTGACAAATAATAAACTACTGATAAGGTAACGAAATCTTTGCAATTTTAAGTTCCAACCTAAACTTAGCTTTTGAACCACTAGAGTACAACATCGGTACATACCTTAATTTCTAATATTCAATACTAAGAAGAAAAATATTTTTTAATTAAAAGCATGTAAATATCTATAATAGAGGAAACATATTCATCTCAATCTTGTCCTACAAAAATATCTTGAAAAAAAAAAAAAAAAAACAGAGTCTAATAAAGAAACACAATGGGTTAATAATTCCTAATATGAACACAACTCATAATAGAACTCAAACAACATAATGGGTTGAGGATTCCTAATATGAACGCAATTCATAATAGAACTCAAACAATAGTATTATATAAGAAAGCTACGACCATGGAAGAAGAGCAGTATTTTATTTCTAGAGTTTAAGCTCCGACAAATTTGAAGACAGAAAAATTTAAAGATGAAAGGAATTTTTGGATTAAGGTATGAATTCATTCGTTCCACCTTATGCATTCGTGCAATTTGCGATTCTCATGTTGAAATTTAGTTAATCTTACTTGTTCGTTGTTATCTTTTCTAAGAGTTGTTTTGTTTTATTTAATTTTACTATGCCTGATCACTCCATTGAACTGAGATTACTTTTAAGAAACTGCAGAATTAAAACACGATGAAATCGACTGGAAACTCATTTCGTTATTTTGGGATAAGAAAAGGGAAAAACGGAGATAGGAAGAGGGAAAAGATTTGGAAAAGAACTGGATTGTAGAAACTAACTCTGATATAACTTCGTCGGCTTCACTGAACATAGTTCTTCATCAGCTGATGCTTCAACACCTTCCTAATTTTGGAATCGTATGCTCCAAAATCTTGCTGTTCGATCACACCTTTGGTTTAAAATCCATCTTATTATTCTGTTCTAGGACTTGCAATAGTTCACCTCGGTGTGCTACAGGAAGTATCAGAGACAGAGAGATGAGAGACAGATCTCAGAAATAAACCCAGTCTCTTGGAAGAAAGAAGAGATAAGAAAGAAGAGAGAGAGAGAGAGAGAGAGAGAGAGAGAGAGAGAGAGAGAGGCCCTGAGAGATTGCATCTCTAACCGACTCAAATGGAAGACCTAAGATATTTCCCAACCACGACCCAGCTTTGTTCTTCAAGGAAGTGCCACTTATTTTTTTTATTCTTTTTATATAAATGATTCAAAATTCAATTTTAATTTTATTCTATTTTGCAAATAGAAAATCGAAAAAACTGAGGCTGATGTGGTTATACTATATGGTTAATTTTTTCGTCTTTTGCATTAACCATAAGCCCATGTGGCTCTAGTCCGGCATTAACCCTTTAGTATAACTTTATATTGTAACGAGTGTTTTTGTTTCTTGTGAGGGATCACTTATAGCCAACTTGAGAATGGTTAGGATCAAATTGCCTAAATAAAACATGCAATTAACTTTATCTTAGTTTTGTTTCTTTTTTAGTAGATTTTGTTTTATATGAAGTTGATCTCCCTCTCATCTTTTCAATTGTTAACCTTCCATACTTCATACAATTGAAGATATAATAAGGCGCTTTTACACTCCAGTTTTGCCGCAAATTTTTCACTTGACTAATGTATTCACTATTTTTATTTAAATGGCATATTTTTTGTATTAGAGTCTTTGTCATTTTATTTTTTACTTGTAAATTCTTGGTACCCTTTTTATATTTTTTTAATTTAAATTCGTAAAATCAAATCGAGAAAGAAATTTTTCCTAGGAAAGAGATTAAAATATACATTTCTTTTTTTATCTCAAACAATCTTCCTTATACATCATATATCATAATACTATCATACTAATAAGAAAAATAAAACATTCTCATAATTTAAACCTCCTTCGATTTTTGCTTTCTTTATTATATATTTATATATTTTTTAAATGATGATTTATATCCTCCTGCAATTTGAGTTTCATTTTTTTTAAAATTTTTAATTAAAAGTTATCCTAATATTCTTGATAGATCAACTGCCTAAAAAAATCTCGTAATTTTATCTCATTCCTTCTATCAAGAATACAAAAGTACTACTACTACTTTGAACAAAAATAAGGAATGCAATACTCAAAGAAAACATTTGCAGCGAAAGAGGATCACATGCTTTTATATAATAATATGAATGCTAGTATGATATATCCAAAAAAAAGGGGGGAAACATATAATAACAACAATGTATCAAATAACCTGAGGAGCATTTCGGTCCTTACACATTTGAAATTTGAATATACTTAATGGTAACTAACTGTATTAGTCTGGTTAGGACCCACACATAAAACCTCTAAATCAAAAGATATATTGACATTTAAAAGAATTGAACTAAAGTAATTGAGAGATAAATGCTAACCACACATGGAATTACACTAATCTAAAAATAAAACATATATAAATTCTGTTATTTGGTTCAATGTCCGTTATAACCAGTAGCTGTAGCCTCCAAACCGAATTTCAACCGAATTTGATAAAAAGGCAAGTGATTGATCTTGATCAAATCTGACAAAATTTAGCTCAATCTGATGTGGTTAGTTTGGTTTGGTTTTGGTTTTGGTTGCTTTACTTAGAAACTGAAATTCTTTTTTCCACTTTCCTTTTTCAATCAAAATATCCTTATTTAGGCATTTCCATTGATGGTAGTGAGAATTAATGGGATTTCAGTACAAATCAATAACCCTCTTGACAGTGCCTATATATATGAAAGTTATGATGTTCTTTGTCAAGACAACAATTGATAAAGATCTCTGTCAATACAAGCTTTTGACCAAAAAATGGCTTCACTCAAGCTTCACTTAGTCTTTCTTCTTGTCATTTCTTTTATCTTCTTCGCAGAATCTATAAGTGAGTCTCTCTTATCTCTTTCATAAAAACATATATTCAAAAATATAGAGCAAGACTAACTCTTCTTCTTCTGTTTTTCCCTCCATAGGTACAGAAATGAAGGAAGTTAGTGAAACTGTTGTGAAAGTAAAAAGAGATTGCATAACATGCGTGGGTGGTGCAGAAGGATGTACGTTGGAATGCGCTGAATATGGAATTACGACTGGCAAAAAATGCAAGTTAAATGGGAGGCTGTGTTGCTGCATTTAAGTGATATTGAACCTGTGTTACTATTTATCATGAAAAATTAAATAAATAGAGAGTTCTTATAAGGACTTGTTCATTAACCTTTCCTTAATTTTGAATTTTTTTTAGTGCCTATGCTGCACTATTCTTTATTATTTTTAGATTTGTTTTCAATTTCATATTACTTGTGGGTTGTACAATTAAGAAAACAGAATGAATAAATAAACTAAGGCACGTACAAAATTTCATCGGGAACAACCCATGAGAAGTGCCTACAATGAAGTTGGAATTAAAATCTTCATATCATGAAGAATAGGTAATCTGTAGGAATGCCAAGTCACAACATATCCCTACCATGTATATGAAATTTTTTGGAGTAATGTGAAGGAAACCAACCTCTAAATAAAAAAGTATCAATTAGTGAAGTAAAACTTCCCAACCGACCTTTTCCTAAGAAGAGATTGTTCATGCAGTGGAACAGGACAGACTTCTCCTCTTTACTCAGACAAACAAAGAAAGTATAAATAAATCACAAAAAACAAGTTTCTGTTATCTCAATGAAAGACATTATGCTTGACGAATGAAATAGCATTACATCCACACAAACGATTCACAATTTCGTAACAGAATCTAAATGATGGACTTGTAAGCATTGACCTATTTCTTTTTCATACGACATGATAATTTACTAATCCTAGCAAAGGATGAATTTTGTATGATTACATGAAAGAATACACAGCTGAGGAGTAACAACTATCAAGGTTTAAGTTATGGTATATTATTTTCAAACCCTACCTTAGGTACAGGGAGACCAAGAGTTGAGAAAATAGTATGAATTCGCTTACAATAACTGCAAGGCAACGTATACCGAAAATGGGGATGTCTAACAGATTAAAAGCAATGTCGGGCAGCCTGAAATGATGTTGTACGCTAACAGATTTCTCCAACCATAAACATGGCTTGCAAAGTCACTTTTCGGAGAAATGTTTCCACCACCAGATCAAGTTGTATATTTCCCCCTACAATGGTAGAACTTCCCACAAATCCATAAAGCAAAGTTACCGTTGCCTTGAGTTCATCCTAATCTATCTTAAGTAATCGGAAAGCATCCAATGACAAAATGCCTGTTGATGATCCGATATCTACTAACACTCTATAGATCATGTAATTCGTTGTTAGAACCAGAAGACCAGAGGCACAGTATAGACAAACCAATATAAGACAAAGAGAAACAGAATATAAAGTATACCTTATGTCAGAACCACTTACCCAAATGTAGTAGAAGAAGCGAAACAAAACCAATACAAACTTGAACAATGTGAGTTGAGGTGTACGTACAATGCTTTTCCTTAAGGTATTTGAACGCCCCCTTAGTACAGACTGGGTTTGACATTGACATTCTCACCTCCAAGATACAACAACTCCTTAGATTTGAAGGCTAGCACTCCAACTGATACTACTTGTTAAGGGAATACAACGGTAGTATACAACACAGGAATGAAGAAAGCAAAAACAGAATTTTTCTAACTTTAGAATACGAATTTCTATTTTCCCACCAAAATCAGAATCAGTCTTTTGTTCAGAACTTCTCCTCTATTTATAAGCTCGCATGGACACCTCTATTTATAAGCTTGCCATGTTAGACTAGGGTCTACGTCACAAACGCAACCACGCCCGACTTGGTCCAGCTCGGTGCATGCACGTGATCCACACGTAACTCTCTACCAGCATACACCGCACTTAGGAGCTCCGTCCAATGTGGGACTAAATACATATGGTATTAAATTACCCAATATATATGCCGAATTGCAAAAATACTTTATTTGGAATCTATATATTCAGAAGAGTCGTATAGAGTAAGAATTAAACAAGAGTCCTAAAACAAAACTAGGGAGATAGAGTTTTAATGTTTTGAAACTTATCTAAATAATATATTATTTTATAGTATTATTTTATTTATTTGATTTTAAAAACAAAAATCCAACATTCGTCAACCTAACTTTGATAATTATCTCATCCTCATGAGACGTATGGATATAAACTAGTTCTTTTTCGGCAAAAGCTTATGGGTTCACTTTGAACAAAACGAGTTACAATCGAGGGCTCAACGGCGCCTACAACACGTGTACTCTGCTTAACTTGCCTAATAGACTTTGGAGTTGGTTTTCCAAAGATTGTGTTAATTCTAGGAATAGGATTATATGTTTTTTTCATTTTCAAATTCAGGAACCTTAATTTTGTTATCGGAGAACATTGGTTTCTACTGCGAGAGATGAGGATCTTTAGGAAACTAAGGCTTTATTGGCTATAATCCGTGACTTACGAAGAATTCAAATTTTGGTGTTCAGAATTCTCCCCTCCATTATTCTTTAGCTTAAGGCCAGCTGAGGTAATATACATATTATTTATCTATTGCATTCTTATCAATGTTAATCTTAATATCTTCAATTCATGGGTACTACAATTGTTTCCTCTCATCGATGGCTGAGTTGTTTTGAATATTTAGATTGTCTCTCTCTACTTGAATCAGGAGTTGATATTAATCTCCAAAATTCCGTGGACAAGTAAACCAATCCAACCGCCCAGCTTGATTTTGTTGTCATTATCATTTATTCATCTTGCATTTGATTGAATTTTTTGTTCCAAGTTCATACTTTTCACAATGTTAATTTTAGGCTACTTAAATCTGATTTTGGACCCTTCTTATTCAAAATTGAGTTACTCATCCTGTTGAACATACTACTTTGATGCAAGCTTGTTCTCTCCTTAAATGGAGTGCGAGTAGCATTTTATTTTACTACCTTAAATTGGCATTCCCGATGCATTAAGCTCCTCCTTGTGGAATACATTCCCAACATTCTTGATGTATGGACTACCCTTAAGAAAAAATTTGATAAACAAGAATCCCGAGAAGAATTCGATGAAGGGATCCCACTGCATTGTTCTTTTGCTTTATGGTATACTTAAAACTATTGATTTACATTACTCTGTTTCATTTGCTTGTGGCCAATTCTCTATACAAAATAATAAATAAATCTGCCAACGGAGGTATCATTACCCTCCGCATGGCAGCATTAAATGGACATGCAAAGACTGTGTAGTTGCTCTTAGACTTAGGTGCCCACATTTTAGAAATTATTGTGAGAGATAGTACGACAATTGATCTAATTGGTAATGAACTTTAATGCTTGATATTAATTTCTAATCATTACTCATCCTTTATTACAAGAACAATTTATTCTAATCATGGTTGAAAATACAAGGCAACAATTTTCTTGTTCTATGGACTTAATGATTTTTGTTTCCCTCTTAGAAGATATTCAAGATTCAATGTCCAATGATTTTAATTTAACTTGGTTTATTTAATTTCCTGTGTTAACATAATTTGATAACTTTTGAATTCATGCATAATAGTTCCACAAGTAATTCCGTTCAAACTGATGAAACTATTAAAGTCTTTTATTTCCTACATTGTCTTATTAAATTACATTACTCAATTCCTTTTCTAGGGATTCGGTGTATGGATTAGCCTTAAGAAAAAATTTGATAAACAAGAATCCAGTGAAGAATTCAATGAAGGGTACACATTCCATTATTCTTCTTTTACTTTATGATATATTGAATTCTATTGATTTACGTTACTTTGTTTTATTTTCTTGTGGCCAATGCTTTTTGCAAAATAATAAATAAACTTGCCAATAAAGGTATCATTACCCTCCACATGGCAGCATTAAATGGATATGTGGAGACTATGTAGTTGCTCTTAGACTTAGGTGCCTGCATTTTAGAAATTACTGTGGGAGATGATACAACGATTTATCTGATTGGTAATGCATTCTAGTGTTTGATGTTAATTTCTAATTATTACTCATCCTTTGTTACAAGAACAACTTATTATAATATGGTTGAAGATACAAGGCAACAATTTTTCTGTTCTATGGACTTAATAGTTTCTGTTTCGCTCTTAGAAAAGATTCAATATTTAGTGATTTTAATTTAATTTGGATTATCTAATTTTTTGTATTAGCATAAATTGATAACTTCTAAATTCATGCATAACAATTCCACAAAGTAATTCTGTTTAGACTAATAAATCTCTTCAAGTGTTTTATTTTTTCGCTAAAAGGATCATTATATTAAGCGAAGAAGAAATATTAAAAATACATCAATTAGTACCGTATACAGAACCAACCTCCCTTACCCGCAACAACTGTCGCCCCCAATACACCCTTCCTCTCTGGTTCCTGCTCAGATTAGAAAACCACTAACTTATAAAACGAAATCTAGGACATCTAGAGGCATCCACATCAAGTTCATTAAGGATTGAAGCTGACCAAGGAATGTTAATATCAAAAGTTCCTATCCTAGCTGCCGAATTTGCCAAAAAATCTGCCACTGTATTAGTTTCACGATAACAATGTGAAATCTTCCAATCTATAGTCAACAAATATTCTTGTAACTCTCTTCACATATGAAAGATATAACAAGGTATTTTCTTCTGCTGTATTAAAGTCACCACAGCTTTTGAATCACTTTCTACCCATAGCTTTTTAATTTGTAAATGTCTTGCCCAACGTAATCCGTGAATGAAAGTTTCCAATTCAGCCTCAAAGTTGGTTTTAACATCTAAAAAAATACTGAAATTGAAAACCACCGCAGCAACTTCATTTCGAAATACTCCTCCACCGCCAGATCTTCCTGGATTGCCTAAAGAAGACCCATCAATATTTAGTTTAACCCAACCTACAGCAAGAGGACACCAAAAAATTTCTTGTGGAGAAGCAGCACTAAAAACAGAGAAGTGAAGGCCCAGTCTTCTTGCATCCAAAAAAATGGTAGGAGTTACTTTTCTTCCATCCATTTTAAAGCCAAAACCGTACTAAGTCCGAAAAATTAAACTCACCACCTCATCAGTCCTGAAATTTAAATTTTCAAACCGGATTTGATTGCGGACCATCCAAAGAAAGTATAAAAGCAAACAACATCCATAAATCCAAGCAGTCAGTAAAGGAGACTGTGAAGCCTAGTGTTTCCAAGCCTTGAACGACTCTACAATCGAATCTTTTACTGTCCAACTATAACCAAACTTTGCTACAAAAGCTTCTCCACATCCACGTGAAAATGAGCAGTGAAGAAAGAGATGTCCTATGTCCTTTGAAGTTTTACCACATAGATTACAACGAGAGGCCAGCATAATCCCTTTTCGAGTCAACAAGGCATCAACAGGTAGCCTATCATGAAAAAGTCTCCAACAGAAAACTTGTTGTCTAGACTGCAAAGAAGTCTTTCAAATACTTTTAACCCATTCCAAATTTTCTCCTTTTCTACGATAGAGATCCCATGCCGATCGAAAACTAAACTCTCCCCCCACCGAACCTTGCCAATGACAAACCTCAACAAAACCAGCACAGGGAACATGATATAACATAATAAGAGAGATTAGCTCTTGAAATTTGGCATTGTTCACTGACGGAAATCTCCACTCCCCTTGCTATAAACAATCTGCAATAGTCAATTTCAAATGACCATCTAAATCTAGAGGAATACCAACATAGTCTGCAATGGTAAAATTCCCCAACCATCTGTCAAACCAGAAATTTATATTCTGACCATCTTCAACTGACCACCGTTCATTAGCTTGAACAAAACCCCAAACCTTCTTCAATCTCAACATCAAAGATGACTGCTGCCCATAAATCTTTAAATTTCCCCTTTTGTCCACCATCTTCCCCTTTAAGAAATGAGCAAAACCAGAGTGTTTATGTTTAATTGTCCAAGCCAACTTGCATAAGGAAGCAAAATTGACATCTCTTAATCTCTGAATACCCAAACCACCCTCACATTTTGGAGTACATACTTTTTCCCAAGACATTGTAACCTTCTTCACAGCCTCTATACTCCCTGTCCAAATGAAGTTATGCATCCAAGCCTCTGCTTGAGAAACAATAGAGCTAGGCCACCAGTACACTGAAAAATTATGAATTGGCATGCTAGAAATAACTGAACGTACAAACTCCACTCTACCTGCCAAAGATAACAACTTTCCACACCACCCTTGTAGCCGATTCTTAATCTTGTCTAAAACGGACAGCAATCTGACACGAGTAACTCTTCCTTTAAAAATATCTCTCCCCAGATATCGCGTAGGAAAGAGAGCAATTGGGATATTTAATATGTCCACAATTTTCTGTTTTCGACTAGGAGGCACACGTCCAAGAAAAAGCTTACTCTTCTCCAAACTAATATGTTGACCCCAAAATTCTTGATACTTCGATAATAAATTTTTCAAAGCTTTAACATAAGATAAAGAAGCATTTGAAAAAATAAAAATATCATTAGCATACATCAGAACAGAAGGAACTTTCACTCCCCTGGGACCTGACAAAGCTCTCAATCTACCAGCATCTATCAAAGAATGAATGCCCCTGCATAGTACCTCTTCTGCAAGAAATTATTGAAGTGTTTTATTTCTTATATATGTCTTATTAAATTGCATTACTCAATTCCTTATCTAGTGACTTAATGTAACCATGTACCCTGTTGGCCAGCACCAACATTTGAAAGAAAGCATCTATGCATACATATGGAACTTACCACAAGCTGACCAACATTGTCAATGATTTGTCTCACATGATTTGGCTAGCACTATTCTCAATTAAAATTTATGTGTAAAAAATAAGGAAGAAAATGCCCATTGATGTACAGGTGATCTCCAAGATTTCAAAACTCATACTACAAGGTCAAGGGTCAAGAGTTCTACCCTGGGGTGAGTTCGACCCTGGGGTCAAGGGTGAAACCTTGTTGTATATGTATAAAGCTGCCCAGGAAGATTTAGTCGAGGTACGCACAAATTTCGGTTCCCAAAAAGAGGAAAAAAATTGACAAGTTTGAAAAGGTAGTGGTCACTTGACAACACCAGCTTGAAGAAGAGAATTTTCTTTACAAGTTCAAGACCAAATCTCTACAAAAGGTGTCACTTAAATTCTAAATTATCTATATGGAAGTGAAATTTGACTAGTAAACCTGGAATTTTCAAAAGAAGAAATTTAATAAATTGTCATGCAATTTAAGAAATCCTATCACCCTTTCTAACTTGGTATTTCTTGCTTTATTTATGTTATTCTTCATTTTCTATTTTTTAAATTGAGATCCAATCTTAACATCGAAAGTCACATAATCAAATAATGTTTAATATGATTGTTTTTTCATTTTTTTTTCAAATTTATAGTTGCTTCAATTTTTTTTCTTTAAATTTTTTTCCCCATATATCATTACGTGCATTTGCACATGCGATTTTTACTAGTCATACTACTATTATAAAAGCATGTACTCTTCCTTTTTCGCAAATCTTTTTCTGTCCTTTTCTGTCCATATTATTTTTCAAAATACCAATAATGTTGTACTATTTTCTATTTCTTTAGTTATTTTTGCAAGGATAATTTGGACATTTTAGTCATAAATTATTATTAATTTATCATTAATTTTAATCTCTCTCTTAATTTCTCTCTCGACCTCTCTCAATCTCTCTCAAATCTGTCTGTCTCTCGATCTCCTCAATCTCTCTCCCACTCGAACTCTCTCTGAATTTCTCTCTAAATCAGCAATGTCTCTAAATCTCTCTGAACCTCTCGCTCGATCTCTCTCAAGTCTTTCGGTCTCTCGATCTCTCGATTCCCCAATCTGTTGAGCTGGATATAAACTGTGGAGCGTCATTTCCAATTTGATCGGAGTTAAAGCGCTGGTAGAGATGGCTAAGCTCTAAAAGTGGAAACTAGGGTTTTTGTTTTTGGAGAATTCTCGGTGATGGTAATACAAGTATTTCGACGGATCTAGGGTTTCTTTTTTTCTCGTCGAATTGTGAATTTGCGATACGACTCTAGGGTTTCATGGATTGAATCTCTCTGAGATTTTCAAAGTCGATCATTCATTGAAAGGTTCTCCTTTTTCTTTTCCTTTTGATGCTGGCTTTCCTTTTTCTTGTCCCAATTTCAAACTACCTGAGCAGCAATTTGTTGACTCAAGGGTCTTGGTTATCGATTTATCTCATATATTTCTTTTACGGTGTTCAATGCCGATCCTCCTTTCGAAGTTGGAACCTTTTTCGCGGCTTTCTCTTGTTTTTCTGTTCTAAGGGTAAGGGTAAGGGTAAGAGTAAGGGTAAGGGGGTTTTGTGCGATTTAAACCTTGTTCAATAATCAGCAGGGATTGTCCTGCCTGTCTGGCTATTCAATTAATATTCAAATAGATTTATTTGAAAGGAAGGAAGAAGATCGATCGAAAGATATGGCCATCGATCTCTGCTTGGCCTTGGAGAGCTGCTCTGGTCTCGGGGTGAGTCCAAGAGTTTCGTTTTCTCATGACCTACGCCACTCAGATGTCGTGCCTATGGAAGAAAAATGCCAGAGATCAGATGGGTCAATCTTGGATTCAACTCATAGTTCCTCAAATCTCTGTGGCTGCTAGTCGCAAAAGTTTCTTCTAACTAAATATTGTACGGCAGCTTGTCACAACAAAGTTTACTTGGTCAATGACCTATGGAGGATCAAAGCCAGGGAAGATTCATGCAAAACATTTTTCCGAAGCTTCCAACTTAAGAATTAGTGATGATAAACCCCAGAGAAACTGAGTTCCTTTTTCTATTATGTTTTGGGTCAGAATAGTAATCAAGGTGGAAGTCATGCAAATTATGAAAGAAAATGTCAAAACAAAAAAGAAGCATCAAACGTTGGGAGTAAGCCTCTCAATCTTAAAGGTTGCAGCATAGAACATGCTTTAGATCAGTTACTTGAAAGAAATGTGTGTCAAATGGACTCAACACAAGTTCATATAACACACGAAAGAAATTTATTGAAATTTGTTATGATGAGGTTGTCAATGTTTCTACTTGTAGATAAAGATGAATCCTCAAAGAGTTTCCCCGCTCAGTCCCGAAGAACTCAAACTCACCATTTCTTACCTTTTTCAAGACCATTTTCTTCAACTTGGTAAAACAGCCTTGAAGCTATTTCAACACGGGACCATTGGTTTTCAAAGTTAAAAAATAAAAATAATAATAATAATAATAATAAGAAGAAGAAGAAGAAGAAGAAGAAGAAGAAGAAGAAGAAGAAACGGGACCAAAAACGCAAGTAACTTGAAAACCTTGGCATTCTCTCTACTCTTGACGTCTTCCTCTTTGTTGCTCCCATCTTAACCATTGGTTGTGCTTCAGTGCTGCACAATTAATGTGCATTGCTAAGCTGCCTATGATCAAGGTCAATTTTGATGGCCCATTTTATTTATTTATTGTTTTTTTGTGAACTACATTGAACCCCCCCCCCCCCCAAAAAAAAAAGTGGTACGTAATTAATGCGTAATTATAACACAACATTGAAGCCAAACTCCTGAACCATGAAAATTGCTTGGGTGCTACGTAATTAATGCGTAGAACCTGCAGCGAACGGTTCTACTGTGTGTACCTGCCGCGAACGGTTCTAATGTACTAAACCATATGAATCCTTGTGTATTCCCACCTCGTGGATAGGACACAACCAATTCTTTTCACATTTAATCAATAAAGTGTGTACTTTTTTTTTTAAATAAATAAATAAAATGTTTAGTTGTATGATTGATGCTTATGGATAGGATTCCTACGAAGTATAAGTTGTTCTGGCATGATTAAACGTTTGGCTACTTATCAATGGTAACCGGTGCATAACTGGGGCTTATTCATAGAGTATGAAGTACACATGTTGAACTTTTCCTGTTTTTAGGTTTATTGATGTGGCTTAGGTTCTAAAAGGCATTCTTGAAGCAAAGATATGCTAGAAGCTTATAACCACTCTTATAAATTGGGATCAATTTGAAATGATGAGATCAGAAGATGGAAGATGTGAGATTTTCAATGTCTTCCAAAACAAGACCGTGGCATGAGATTTTTCAACTGTACTAATGAGTGTAACATGTGCTTCAATGATGCAGACATCATTCACCAGGTAACCATTCGATTGATCTTTAAAACTACTTAAGCCATGTATTTTGTCCAAACCCAAGTCTTAGCTGAATCGCTAAACCAACCCTTCTTCCCTACATCAAAAAATTAAATAGACGCTAACAAAGGTTGGAAAAATGAACAAACCAACTATTAAAGAAATAATTCAAGACATATCAAAATCCTTTCTTTACACGACATTAGCAGTGCAGTACTGGGATGGAAAGAGTTGCAAGAGTTTGATTTAACAATGGGTCTATGCACCAATAAAATGATCTTAAAAGAATTCTAATCGTCCGATTATATTAATTTTTAACATGATGCCACATGAGACTATACTGCAAACAATATAAATCAATTTTAGATGGAGTTAATATTTTGAAGTGGAGGAAAATAAACTCGCGCTATGAGAAAGTGTATTATGACCCACCATTAAATTCCTTGTGTTTAAGTTTAATATAGAAATGAAAAATCCCCGCTGGGAGACTCACCCACCACAGCCAGGTGTGCGACCTGGGTCAAACACCGGGTTAGTCAGGGCAAAGCCTTGGAATCGGAGTTGGCAACCAAAAAAAAAAGAAAAGAAAAGAAAACATATTAAAAATAAGACCCTGCCTTAATGTCTTGGACAGGCTTGCTGGTGCTCAACTTATCGACACTGATGTCCTTTGATAAATAATAAACTACTGATAAGGTAACGAAATCTTTGCAATTTTAAGTTCCAACCTAAACTGAGTTTTTGAACCACTAGAGTACAACATCGGTACATACCTTAATTTCTAATATTCAATACTAGGAAGTAAAATATTTTTTAATTAAAAGCATGTAAATATCTATAATGGAGGAAACATATTCATCTCAATCTTGTCCTACAAGAATATCTTGAAAAAAAAAAAAAACCCAGAGTCTAATAAAGAAACACAATGGGTTGATAATTCCTAATATGAACACAACTCATAATAGAACTCAAACAACATAATGGGTTGAGGATTCCTAATATGAACGCAACTCATAATAGAACTCAAACAGTAGTACTATATAAGAAAGCTACGACCATGGAAGAAGAGCAGTATTTTATTTCCAGAGTAGAGTTTAAGCTCCGACAAATTTGAAGACAGAAAATGTTAAAGATGAAAGGAATTTTCGGATTAAGGTATGAATCCATTCGTTCCACCTTACGCATTCATGCAATTTGCGATTCTCATGTTGAAATTTAATTAATCTTACTTGTTCGTTGTTATCTTTTCTAAAAGTTGTTTTGTTTTATTTAATTTGACTATGCCTGATCAATACATTGAACTAAGATTACTTTTAAGAAATTGCAAAATTAAAACACGATGAAATCCACTGGAAATTCAAAATTGAATTTTATTTCATTATTTTGGGATAAGAAAAGGAAAAAACGGAGATAGAAAGTGGGAAAAGAATTGGAAAAGAACCGGATTGTAGAAACTAACTCTGATATAACTTCGTCAGCTTCACTGAACATAGTTCTTCATCTGCTGATGCTCCAACACCTTCCTTATTTTGGAATCGTATGCTCCGAAATCTTGCTGTTCGATCACACCTTTGGTTTAAAATCCATCATATTATTCTGCTTTCAGGACTTGCAATAGTTCACCTCGGTGTGCTACAGGAAGTAATAGAGACAGAGAGCTGAGAGACAGATCGCAGAAATAAACCTAGTCTCTTGGAAGAAAGAAGAGAGATGGTAGAAACAAATCGAGCCAACATTAAGAAAGAAGAGAGAGAGAGAGAGAGAGAGAGAGAGAGAGAGAGAGAGAGAGAGAGAGAGAGAGAGAGAGAGAGAGAGAGAGAGAGAGAGAGAGAGAGAGAGGCCCTGAGAGAGATTGCAGCACTAACAAGGCACAAGGCTGCTTTGTCTTTATCATAGTAGCCGAGTCTACTTAAGAAAGGAGAGAGAGAGAGAGACAGAGGCCCTGAGAGATTGCATCTCTAACCGACTCAAATGGAAGAAATAAGATATTTCTCAACCATAACCCAGCTTTGTTCTTCAAGGAAGTGCCACGTATTTTTTTATTCATTTTTTATAAATGATTCAAAATTCAATTTTAATTTTATTCTATTTTGCAAATAGAAAATCGAAAAAACTGAGGCTGATGTGGTTATACTATATGGTTAATTTTTTCGTCTTTTGCATTAACCATAAGCCCATGTGGCTCTGGTCCGACATTAACCCTTTAGTATAACTTTATATTGTAAAGAGTGTTTTTGTTTCTTGTGAGGGATCACTTATAGCCAACTGGTGAATGATTAGGATTGAATTGCCTAAATAAAACATGCAATTAAGTTTATTTTAGTTTTGTTTCTTTTTTATTACATTTTGTCTTATATGAACTTGATCTCCCTCTCATCTTTTCAATTGTTAACCTTTCATACTTCATACAACTGAAGATATAATAAGGCGCTTTTATACTCCAGTTTTGCCGCAAATTTTTCACTTGACTATTGTATCCTCTATTTTTATTTAAATGTCATATTTTTTGTATTAGATTCTGTCATTTTATTTTTTACTTGTAAATTCTTGGTACCCTTTTTATATTTTTTTTAATTTAAATTCGTAAAATTATATCGAGAAAGAAATTTTTCCTAGGAAAGAGATTAAAATATACATTTCTTATTTATCTCAAACATCATATATCATAATACTATCATACTAATAAGAAAAATAAAATCTTCTCCTAATTTAAACCTCCTTCGATTTATGCTTCCTTTATTATATATTTTTATATTTTTTAAATGATGATTTATCTCTTCCTGCAATTTGAGTTTCATTTTTTTAATTTTTAATTAAAAGTTATCCTAATATTCTTGATTGATCAACTGCCTAAAAAAAGTCTTCTAATTTTATCTCATTCTTTCTATCAAGATTACAAAAGTACTACTACCACTTTGAACAAAAATAAGGAATGCAATAGTCAAAGAAAACATTTGCAGCGAAAGAGGATCACATGTTTTTATATAATAATATGAATGATAGTATGATATATCTAAAAAAAGGTGGAAAATATATAATAACAACAATGTATCAAATAACCTGAGGAGCATTTGGGTCCTTATACGTTTGAAATTTGAATATACTTAATGGCAACTAATTGTGTTAGTCTATTAGGACCCACACATAAAAACTCTAAATCAAAAGATATATTGACATTTAAAAGAATTGACTAAAGTAATTGAGAGATAAAGGCTTAACCACACATGCAAATACACTAATCTAAAAATAAAACATATATAAATTTTGTTATTTGGTTCAATGTCCGTTAAACCAGTAGCTGTAGCCTCCAAACTGAATTTCAACCGAATTTGATAAAAAGGCAAGTGATTGATCTAGATCAAATCTGACATAATTTAGCTAAATTTGATGTGTTTAGTTTAGTTTGGTTTTGGTTTTGGTTGCTTTACTTAGAAACTGAAATTCTTTTTTCCACTTTCCTTTTTCAATCAAAATATCCTTATTTAGGCATTTCCATTGATGGTAGTGAGAATTAATGGGATTTCAGTACAAACCAATAACCCTTCACTCAAGCTTCACTTAGTCTTTCTTCTTGTCATTTCTTTTATCTTATTCGCAGAATCTATAAGTGAGTCTCTCTTATCTCTTTCATAAAAACATATATTCAAAAATATAGAGCAAGACTAACTCTTCTTCTTCTGTTTTTCCCTCCATAGGTACAGAAATGAAGGAAGTTAGTGAAACTGTTGTGAAAGTAAAAAGAGATTGCATAACATGCGTGGGTGGTGCAGAAGGATGTACGTTGGAATGCGCTGAATATGGAATTACGACTGGCAAAAAATGCAAGTTAAATGGGAAGCTGTGTTGCTGCATTTAAGTGATATTGAACCTGTGTTACTATTTATCATAAAAAATTAAATAAATAGAGAGTTCTTATAAGGACTTTTTCATTAACCTTTCTTCAAAATACAAATCAAGCATTATTAGAAGTGGATATTGATGTATCTGACACAGAGAGTATATATAGTATAATAGAAATACAACCAGATGTTGAGGATCTTGAACAAAAAATCGAGAAAATACCACAAGTCGAAGAATAATTTCACAACCTTACATTAACTCATATTTATTAAATGACAACTTGGCAAAATACTTGGGAAAATATTAAAGGAAATTTACACATATGATGTATATACTGTGGCTTTTGGCCATCATTTCAAAATAGATATCAATGTAATATATGTTATAAGGAAGAATGTAAATCTTGTTTAATAGGTAAACCTTCACCCTTTTCTAAAACATCAACATCTCCTCCAAGTATAATTCTTCCTCAAAATCTTCCATCTACAACAGCACCTTCAGACCTAAGATTTATTCAATTAGAACAAACCACACATTTACATGCCTATCAAATTCAACAATTAAATACCAATGTAACACATATTGAATCTGATATTGTTACTATTATAAATGATGTCTCCAATATTATAATACAACTTACAAATCTAAATACAAAGTTTGATACCCAAATTACTGAAATAAACCAGCAAATTCAATACCTAACTAATATGCTTCGATTTTCTCAACCCTCTGAACAAACACCCACTGAACAATTCCATGATGAATTATTTCTAGAACAACCTCTTGATTCTTCTGAAAATACTGAATTAACTAATACCCAATCCACTGATTTTCAATGTTCTTCTAATCCCACAATTCGATCATTACATGTTAAGATAAAACTTATCTTACAAAATCACAAAGAAATTTATTTTATGACCACTATTGACACTGGCTGTACAAAGAATCTCCTCTCCTCTCACTTTGTTTCTGAAACGATATTGAACCTATACCCAATCCCAAATCTACTCTTAGCTATGGTATAGATAACATTCCTCATTATTATACTCATCAACTTATACCCGCTGAAATTTCTTTTCGCGATCACTGTAAACAATATGCTTTATGCTACCCAATCTACCATGTTTACATCAAAACCGACATGCCTCATACAATAGACATGCTTTTGGGCTTACAATTTCTCCTCCTTCAGAATTCTGGTTTTCTCCTTACTAAAGAAGCTCTTCTTGTCTTTGACAAATCTGTCCTTACTCCCATCGTTTCTGATCAAGAATTCTTTGTATCAAAGTCCAAAGCTCTTCGTGGTGGAATAGTTAAAGTCAACAAATTTAATAAAAAACTACAATCCAAACTAACACAAAAACCCCAAACACAAACTTGTGCATGCTCTAGAAATCAATGTGGATTACCCCCACTACAACTTCAGTATAATGAACACCATGAAACTATATGCAGAGGAACAATAGAAGACTTATGTATAATAGAACCAGAACATTTTGAACACTTAGTTACAGGAAAATCCCTATACTACAGTATAGAATCAAATAATGAAATCCAGTAGATAATTAGAAATCTAGAAAAAATAAAATTATAGAGAATGACAACCCATTAAAACATTGAGAAATAGCTAAACCTCTATGTAAATTAGATATCATTAATAATGAAATGAGAATAGATACTGGACAAGCTAAGTATACACCAAAAGATAATGAAGAATTTGAAATGCACATGAAAGAATTAATAAAATACAAATTAGTTCAAAAATCAAATTCAAGACATTCTAGTGCGCCTTTATAGTAAATAATCATGCTGAACAAATTAAAGGTAAAACTAGAATGGTAATAAATTATAAGAGATTAAATGATAATACACATGAAGATTCGTATAAAATACCTGAACGAGATTATTTGCTAAGTTATATACAAGACTGTACAATTTTTAGCACATTTGATTGTAAATCAGTTTTTCGCTAAATAAAAATGCATACAGAATCAATTGAATGGACAAATTCTCAACAACCTTAGGTCATTTCAAATGGTTAGTTATGCCATTTAGATTGAAAAATGCTCCATCTATTTTTCAAAGACAAAAAGACGAAATATTTCTTAAACACGGAAATTTGCTATAGTATATATTGATGATATCTTAGTCTATAGCAAAACTTCCCAAGAACACATAAGCCATTTGAAAATAATATTTGCAGAATTTATTAATAATGGAATAATAATCTCAAAAAAGAAAATGGAATTAGGAGAACAATATATAAAATTTTTAGAAATGGAGTTAGGCAATGGAACAATAAAATTACAACCACATATTGCCACCAAAATAAAAGAATTTCCTGATAAATTAACATCAATCACACAAATAAGGTCATTTTTAGGACTAGCAAATCAAGTTAGACCATTTATACAAAATTTAGGAAAATACTTAGGACCTTTATACCATAAAACATCACCAAATGGGGAACATAAATGGAATAATCAGGATATTATACTTGTACAAAAAATCAAAACCCTTTTCAACAACATACCCCCATTAAGGTTACCCACCGACAGAGATTACTGAATAATAGAAACCAATGGTTGTGAAGATGGCTGGGGAGCCAATCTAAAAATTAAACCATCAAAACAACATCCTAAATCTATTGAGGAAATTAGTAGCTACAATTCAGGAAAATTCAATATAAAAACATTAACTTCTGTTGAATATGAAATTGAGGCCTTATTAAAAGGACTTGATTGCATGAAAATATTTTTAACAAATAGACCATTCACCATTAGAACAGATTGTGAAGCCATAGTAAAAGCATACCAAAATTTGAATGAGCGAAAAATATAGCATAGAAGATGGGTAATTTTAAGAAATCACTTTTATAATAGAGGTTTTAAAATAAAAATAGAGCACATCAAAGGAACGGACCATTCACTTTTATGCATCAAATCTTACAAGGCCCTGGATAATTTGCAGGAAGACGATATGCTTCGAGAACTCATACAGCAAAGCTATACAACTCTTGAACAACCCCCTACATCTTCAAACCCCACATCTCCACTTTTAATAACCCCTGCTCACCTTATGAATAATTTTTCTCCTCAAACCAAAAGATTGCCTTCCAGTTTCCAGAGAACACCCAACAATTTTAATACCCAAACACATCTCCATCTGGTCCAAATACCTTTCCTTCTTCCTCACAAAGAATACCTACCCCTGAGACCATCCAAATTGGTCGACATATTTTGTTCAAAAATACGAACATGAAATTTGAAAATTACAATGAATACATGATAAGTGATGAAGAACAAATTTGTTTGGATAACATCTGGAAAATGGCGAACAAGAGTGTCTCTCAGCAAAAAATAGCTCCTGGACTCTCCAATGCTATGCACGCAGCGGCCCTCTTGTATGATCAATTACGAACGAAAAAGGGAAAATCAAAGTTTTATGTAGTCTTCCAAGGAATTACGACAGGAATATTCATGAATTGGGAAGATGTCATAGATGCCACAAAAGGACATGAACAACCATTGTTCAAGGGATATGAAACTCTCGAACAGGCACAAATATTTGCAAAACAAATGCTCGGAGTTGAATATTATATGGATCCCAAATTACGATCCGCTCCTTCACAACAACCCTCTTTTGCAAATATGGCACAGAGGAAGATATCATGTACACAATGTGAAAAAATGCAGAAGAAAAACAAAGCTCTACTGGATCAAATTGCTAGTAGCACTTTTTGTATAAATACCCTCAACTATGAGAATGCTGCAAAAGACAAAACAATACAAAGATTGGAAGCTCAGAACAAAAGTCTTTAGCAGAATTGCAAATGTTCAAAGCACAAGCTGTTACATTATCTGGAGATACAAGAGTAACTTCATCTCCCACATCCGGAACGGAAGCTGAGCCATCAAACAATACAATTTGGACAATTTAATGGATGAAATATTAGGAGATGTCAAAAATTTTCTCCAACAACAATTTGCACAATTTAATGGAAGCTATCGTGGGTCCATAAACCCACAGGACGAACAAGAAAGAACATTGTCCCCACAAGAAGATTCTGAATATGAAATAGTAAGACGGCGACGCAACAATGGCAAGTCACCGTCAACATCTCAAAATCTACTCGAAATGTAGATTGAACAAAGGGTGATTCCCTCACCATCCGTCTCACAGCCATATGACGTAAACTAAGGCATGGTTTTAGTGGACCTTAGCAAAACCACTAAGATTTTGGCCCAACCTATAAAGGACGACATGGTTCATCAGACAACCATGTAAAATTACATTTCTGTCTGTAACCCTGTGAGTTGGGATAAAATAGACTCCATGGTAGTACCAACCATGAAGAATATTTGGTAAACTTTGTTGGATAGTAAAAACCAACCCAATAAAAACCCTGCTGGATAACATCGGGTTAACACACTGAATTAAATCAATGAGGAAAACAATGAATTCACTATTCACATGGAATGCCTCGAGGAGACTCTAGAAGAACACTACAACAACGGAATATTCCAAGCATAATTCTCCCCTGTGCCAGCACAAGACATTGCGTCAGCACAATTATTGATAAGATGAACAGACGTAGGACATATTGGGATTTTCTCAAAAAGAAGAAGGACAAAATTGCCCATGAATAGTAAAACAACAAAAAGTCCAAACATGAACAGTGAAATATCATTGTCCATGAACAGTAATACAAGAAAAATCTCCGCCACTTGAACAATAACTGCATAATTGGTGCTGGATGAATAGTAAATGTCCCTTTTTGAATAGTAAAAAGTTACTCATTTGTTTTTTTGCATAGGTTTTCTCTTTTGTTTATAAATAAGCTTGTAAACAAAGACAGAGGGCCTCGCATCTTGTAAGCCTCGCATCTTGTAAGCCTCGCATCTTGTAGGCCTCGCATCTTGTAAGCCTCGCATCTTGTAGGCCTCGCATCTTGTAAGCCTCGCATCTTGTACTCTGCATTCTATATGTTTGAAGTTCGAGAGCTCTGAAAAAAAAAAAGAGAGAGAGAAACTTGAGAGTTTTTATTTTCTTTTTTAAACGCTTGTAATGATCTTCAAGGAGCTAATACCTCTACATATGTAATGCCCCGTTCATAATATATAGTAGAATTTCAGCATAATGGTTAGTATTCTCTCACTACCTTCTTAGTATTTTCTTTAGTTTTCGGGAACCCGAAAGGGAACCCTGAGTAATTGAGATGTAGTTTCTAGGCCTGTTGCTGCTTCTTTTTATTTTTTATTTAATTTCTTCGAGGAAGTATTTGAGATGGATAGCCTACAGTCGTGCTTCCTTCATCTCCTAGGCCCCTCGATAATTTTCGCATTTCATGCATCATTTTTAGAACTGCATATGTAGATTCCAGTTCTTGTAATTATGTCTGGCTTCATTCTGTTTATCAAGTTAAAAAAAAAATTTGAAAATCTAATGATGTAATTTTAATTTCTGTTATAAGGATAAATCTAGGCATAAACACTTCCTGAGTTAAATTCCTCCAGTAAGACCTAAGTACTGGCTAATTCTTGAGCAATCTAAGGATCAGATACTAGTCCAAAAGACTTGATTGTAAGACCCGCTTGCTATGTGCGTTAGGGCTTTGTTAGGTGAGGATTGGGCCTCTGATCTTTGTTAAGCTCATAAATTAGAATCAAAAAGGCATGTGATGGTGCCACCGAAGGATTTTGAATAACAAAAGTTTCAATCAGATCGGACGATTTGATGAATTCAACTTGATAATTTTATTATGTCACCACAAAAGTCTTTGGTCGCTTGACCCTAACATCCTTCAGGCAGAACCCAGTTCTGTTAATCACCGAAGGAATCTTCACACACACACACACTGTGGTAAAAAATAATAAAAGAAATCACGAGGTCTACGGTGAGGAGACTAAACGATTCATTCGCTCCCGCCCGTGTGTGGCTCTAGCATATGCGCTATGTCACCCACACACTTATATTGGTATCATTCATATATATATATATATATATATATATATATATATATATATATATATATATATATATATATTAGGAATATGGGGGTTATTACACAACTAACTGTAGTTCCACCTATAGTAAATACATAACCAATGGTACCTCTTTCACTATCTCTGTCTCTGAATGAAATGAATCAACATAACCTTATACATCAGTGTCAAAACCTCCAACACATAAACAATAACGAGAAGTACCTCTAAAGAATCTTAAGATCCATTAGACAACTCTTCAATGTTCTTTTCCAGTGTTGGACATACATTTGCTGACAACTCCCACTGCATGTGTTGTGTTCAATCTGGTACTTAGCATCACATACATCGAATTCCCAACTGCTGAAGAATATGATATATTTGCTATAAATTCATTTTTCTCCTCTGTAGAAGGACATTGATCCTTTGAAAGTTTGAAGTGATTTGCTAATAGAGTAGAAATTGGTTTTGTTTTATCTATGTTGAACCTTTTTAACACCTTTTCCACACAATTTTCTTGAGAAAGCCACACCTTTTTCCCCCTTTCTATCCCTTCTTATTTGCATGCCAAGAATCTATTTTGTTTCTGTTGAGTCCCTTATATCAAAGGCTTTAAACAAACTTTTTCTTGAGATCATTAATTCTTTCCATGTTTGATTTTGCAACAAGCATATCATCTACATACAATGCAAGCATTAAGAAATCTCAATTCTCAATTATTATTTTTTTAAATAAACATAGTGATTATATTGACATCTAACAAATTTTGTTTATTGCATGAATTTATTAAATTTTAACTACCACTGCCTTGAAGTTTGTTTGAGACCATACAAGTTTCTTTTCAATTTGCACACCAATTTTTATTTGTCTTTCACTCAAGATCTTTAAATTGATGAATGTAAGTCTCATCGTTCAAATCACAATGGATGAATGTTGTTTTAACATTCAATTGTTCAAGATGTAGATCTTCTACTGCTACTAGGCTCAACAAAATATAAATTGAAGTCATTTTAACAATAGAGAAAAAATTTCTTGAAAATCAATACTTTATT
This sequence comes from Hakea prostrata, assembly GCF_041222555.1. Classification (NCBI taxonomy): domain Eukaryota; kingdom Viridiplantae; phylum Streptophyta; class Magnoliopsida; order Proteales; family Proteaceae; genus Hakea; species Hakea prostrata. The sequence goes on along the minus strand of NC_142604.1, from coordinate 41,116,053 downwards.
TTGTGCAAGCCCCTTCACTACAAGTTTAGCCTTGTACATTTTGTCCCTCCAGCTTCATTCTTTATTTTATTAACCTATTTGTCGTACATAACCTTTTTCTCTGTGGTACCTTTTCTAAATCCCATGTTTTATTTTGCTTTATTGAACTCGTCTATTTTTCATAGTTGGCTCCTACTTCTCTCTAGCTTTACCTGTATACCCTCATTAAAACACTCTAGCTCACTAGCATTATTATATGAAACATAGTTCAAAGACGAAGAATATTTATTTAGGGGTCATTTTCACAACTCTTCTTAAAATAAGGGTTATTGTTTCTTGTTATTGAAGATCACCATGGGCCAGTATTACCACCAATAATATTTTTAGATCAGTATTTTCATTTTCTCTAGATTCTCCATTTGAACTATCATTTAAATTTTTTAGATTTTCTGCACTAAGTATAATTCCACCTACAACTTCTTCAAGTTCAAAAAACTCAATTTCATCACTCTTCTCTTATTATTGCCTATTTTCATACATGCAATTCTCATAAAAACATCTCTACATTTAATGATTTTATTTTTCTCATACTCATAAAAAATAACAAGTTGATCCCCACCATATCCAATGTGAATGCACACTTAATAGACTTTGGATTTAATTCTTTTTATTTTCTTTATCAACATAAGCATAGGCAATACAACCATAAGTACAAAAAAAAGGAAATTTACCTTCTTCCCCCATCCAGGCTTCTTTTGGTAGTCCAACGTGAATTCTCATGCTCCTTGCACTTTCTAAGGGCCTGTTTGGTTACATGAATCTAGAGATTTCAAATCTCTGGATTCATGAATCTGAGAATTATACCCGTTTGGTTGTAAAAATCTCTAGATTCATGAAATCTAGAGATTCACCTTTTTACACTAAAAACGTGAATCTGTAGATTTATGGGTAAGGGGTGAAATCCAGAGATTTCAAAAAAACTATACATTTGCACATTCACAAAAATCACGTCGATCAAATATGTTTTTTAGGATGAATCCATAGATTTCATTCCACAACCAAACATTTGATTTTATAAATTATAACTCCATAGATTTGAAATCTATAGATTTAAAATCTCTAGATATTTGAAATCTCCAGACTCATGTAACCAAATAGGCCCTAAGATAGTTCTGTTCATTCTTTTTGTCACTCCATTTTCTTGAGGTGTCTTTGGTGGTGTTTTTATTCTTCTGATTCCATTCAAGACATAATATTTCTTGCAGCCCCTAATTCTATATTCTCTATTATTATAAGTTTTGAGACATTTCACTTTGTTTCCTATCTTGAATTCTACAAGAGTTTTCCTCTTAAAAATATAAAAAACTTAATTTTTTTTCTCTAATTGCAAAACCTATATTTTTCCAGTAGTATCATCAATAAATGAAACAAAATAAGACTCTCTACCTAAACATTTTCCTCAGCTGCTCCTCATACATCTAAGTGAATAAGCTTCAATTTTTTTAATTTTTTTTTTCTCTTCTTCCTTTGTGAAAACCCACCCTTTTTTATTTTCCATATATGCAATGTTCATAGAACTCCAAATCAATTGCATTAAAATTAGGTAGCAAGTTCCTTGAGTGTAGTTTTTTTTATCCCTGTTTCACTTAAATGTCCAAGTCTATGATGCTAAAGGGTCGTATACCCTTTTGTAGATACTGTTGAAATAACATTATTAGTACTAGTAAACATGTACAAAGTACCACCAACCAAATTTTCCTTGGCCATAACTAGAGACCCCCTTGTAATTTTCCATTGGCTATTCCCAAAATTTATAAAGTAATATTCTTTATCCAATTTACTAGTGGAAATTAAATTATTTTTCAAATTAGGGACATAGCGTGTATCCTTTAATTTCAAAAAATCATTATCTAATTGTTTTGTTTCCTGCAATCTTGCATTCTTGTCCATTTTCAATAGTAACATGCCCAAAATCACCATATAAATCAACATAATTTAATTTTTTTTTTTTTAATGTGAAGTGTAGTGAATGCAGTAGTAGAATCAATAAATCAAATGTCAAATTTACCATCTACAGATGTAGATAAACATAAATCATTGTATACCTCGTCATTTGTAGTCACCATGTTTGCATCTTCCTCATCTACTTGTTTCCCTTTTTCTTCTTTCGTTTCCCCCATCCAATTGTCCTTCTTTATATGGCCTACCTTTCAACAGTTGCAACACTTTCTGGTAATTTTGCCTTCAGATTTTGCAATCTACATCTTGATCATAACTTCCTTTCACCCAAATTTTTACCATTTTCTTGTCTTCCCCTTGTTTTAACCAATAACATAGTTCCAGATGAAGCCTCAGAACTTGTTGGGGTAATTATATTACAAATTCTTCAAACATACAAAAATGAAATTGCAATACAACTGAGAGATGAAGATCTTTAGCAAATCCGAAGAGCTTGTAGTTGCAACCGAACAAACCACCGATCGATGAGGTTGAGTCACACCTTGATGCTGTCTTTAAGGTAATTGATGCACCTTACTACCAAGGGTTCTTCGCACCACCACCTCCAAGATAAAGCAACCTCCAACTAGAAGATGAGGTAGTTCTTCTAGTCCCTTCAAGGAGCCAAAAGCTAGAGCACAACACTTACACAACTCAAGAAAGAAGTGAACTTTGTAAAACAAACAATGTGAGTGAGGAGTGTCTCAATTGCACACCACATGCAAGGAAAAGTTGGGTTTATATAGGCCCAAACCTCACCTTACACCCCTTAGGATTCTTAAGGCAATGAATTGGATTTAATCCATTCAATAACCTCAACCCCACTCATGGTAATGGCCATGAATGGTCATGAAGTTGAAATGAGAATTGATGGTCAAGAGTTAAAATTGAAGTAACTTCCACCCTTCAAGTAACCCCACTACACCACCATGACCAAGACCATTAAGACCCATGACCAATATCATGAAGAGCCTCATAACCAAGGTCATGAAGGGCCTCCTTTACTCATGGTGCCTCATTACCACCCTCACCTCATGGGTCCCACACACTAACAAAATAATTAAATAAAAGAAATGCAAAACACTAATTTTGAAACTTAATATAGATTTTTAAAAAAACGTAACAATCCCCCACAAGTTTCAAAATTGCAAAAAAAGGACTTGTGTTGTGACTTTATTAGACACTAAAGGACACATCGTTGTAGGTGTCTTTCGGACTTGAACCTACACTAGGTCTAATGAGTCGCGCTACAGAGTACGGGTAGAGTCAGACTCCTTGAACCTTTCCTCATTAGTGTAGCTGACCACCCCATCATCCATGTCCCAAAGGTCGACTTTTGGAGCTACCTTTTACACTACACATTGGACTTTTGAACCGGCCGTGTCCCTTATCCTAGATTCATGAATGTTTAAAGAACTCGCCTATAAGTTCTCATTGGCAGCGGCCAAACCACCTACATCCACTTAGGTTAGTCTCTGATGTGCACCACAACTAACACACCCCCACATTCCTTGGGATTAGACTAATTAAGAGCTTCGTTCAACCTTACTCTTGTAGTAGTACTATTACCTTCATCTACACCCTAGAATGGAATAATTATAAATAGTAGTACTGAACCGGTCTTCCCATGACTTCATTTGTACCCCTTGAACCTGATTCAGGTGTTTAGCCTCTTCACATAGGTAGGGTATCCATCATGTGACCCGAGGATTAGGCATTAACCCCATTCCTGTAGATGCAATACACAAGTTTTTGACAGACATAGCCTTTGTGAACATGTCAGCTTGATTCCTTTCTGACTTCACAGAATCAATAGCTATCATTCCTTCATCTATGTACTGTCGCACAAGATTGTGTCTAAGGCGTATATGCCTCCTTTTACCATTGTACACCTTATTCTTTTTTAAAGATAACAAGAGTCAACATGGCTTCCCCCACATATCAAGTGGTACATTAGAACTCAACAACATGGAGTTCATCATCTCTTTAAGAGATCTGTTTTTCCTTTCCGCTACCCCATTTGATTCCGGTTGGTAAGGAGCGGTCGTTTCATGGATAATTCCATTTTCCTCACAAAACTTATCAATATTAAAATACTCATTCCCTCTATTGGTTCTAAGTCTTCTAATCTTCTTGCCAAGTTGATTTTCAACTTCTGTTTTGTAAGATATAAATGTCTTTCCGGCCTCATCCTTTGATTTGAGCAAATAAATCATGGTATATCTAGAATAATCATCTATGAAGGTGATAACATAATTGTTTCCTCCCCTTGACTAATATGACTTATAGTCACTTAAGTCACTATGGATCAATTCCAAGAGATCACTCTTTCTATCCATAGTCTTGTGAGGCATTTTGGTTAACTTAGCCTCCACACAAGTTTTACACTTGTCCTTGGGAGATTCCACCTTTTCGGTGATCATCCCTAACTTGCATAGTTTGATGATATATTTTACACTACTATGACCTAACCTACCATGCCACAAATCAAAAGAATTAGACGAAACAACAATGTAAGCAGAAGAGGTACTAGCATTTTCAATTACAACATTGGAAATACTAAGTACAAACAATCCCTCACTAAGATATCCCTTTCCCACAAATACATTGTTTTTAGTGATAATTGCCTTATCACTTTCAAAAGCCAACTTCATTCCTACTTTATTAAGCAAAGGAATTGAAATTAAATTTCGCCTAATATCCGGCACATGAAGGACATTGGTGAGAACAATAGTCTTCCCCTAAGTGAGTTTTAGAGTCACCTTACATTTTTCCATAACAGGGGCACTTTGGGAATTTCCCATAAATACCTTTTCATCATTTGAGCCCATGGAATTAGAGGAAAACATCTTGAGATCACCACATATGTGTCTTGTAGCACCGCTATCCAACACCCAATCCTTTGGTTTTTCAACCAGGTTGGCTTCTGTGATCATAGCTACAAACACATCATCTTCAACTAGGTTCACCTTATCAGTTTTTTTCTTCTTGAACCTACAATCTTTCTTGAAATGGCCAACCTTTCCACAGACAAAACAAGCCAATTTCTTCTTCTTAGAAGACTCATCATAGTCTTGATGACTTTTCCTCTTCTTGTTTTGCTTATTGGTTTCCACCAAATTCGCTTTTAGGCGATTTTCTCCAAGGTCTTTTTCACCTTTGTCTTTGAACCGGTTCCTTTCTTCAATCTTGATCCTTACAACCAACTGGTCTAAGGTCAATCCTGTCTTCTTATGTTTCATAGACATCTTGAAAGCAATTCCATGAAGGTGGAAGTTTCTCAATCAAGGCACCGGTTACAAATTCATCAGGTAAGACCATTTTCTCTTTTGCTAACTTTCCAACCACAATTTGAAATAAATCAATTTGGGTTGATATTGTGTCACTATCTTTCATAGTAAAATTTAGAAAGCTAGCCACCAAGTATTTCTTTGAACCAGCATCTTCAAGAAAATACTTTTTAACCAAAGCATCCCAAATTGAATAGGCATATTCTAATGAACTATACACATGGTATAAGTCATTAGATAATGCATTCAAAATTCGATTCTTGCATTGGAAGTCCGCTTGAATCCAAGCCACCCTTTTGCCCTCCTTAATAGGATCATTACTCTTTTCTGGCATGGGTTCAGTCAAGGCAAATGCCACCCCAATTTGGGCTAAGGCAAATAGCAACATTTGCCTCCACCTTTTGAAGTTTTTACCTCCAAATTGTTCGATTTTGTCGAACTCAGTGACAATCCTCATCTTACCCAAATCCGGGATAAGATCTGTCACAGTTGGAATTACATTAGTGGGGATTGAATCATGAGTAGCAAGGAATGGATATCTCATACCATCTATGGTAACAAATGTGTCGTCACCTTGTTTGTTGACGTTACCTTCAACGGTATTGTTTGAAGGATCTCCTCCGGTGTTAATTCCATCAACAACCTCAATGTTGTTGTCTCCGTCATTGTTGAAGTCGCCATCTCCAAGACTTGCCATTGGATCTTCCAAATGAATTACCTTAAACTTGTTGGGGTAATTGTATTACAAACTCTTCAAACATACAAAAATGAAATTGCAATACAACTGAGAGATAAAGATCTTTAGCAAATCCGAAGATCTTGTAGTTGCAACCGAACAAACCACCGATCGATGAGGTTGAGTCACACCTTGATGCTGTCTTTAAGGTAATTGATGCACCCTACTACCAAGGGTTCTTCGCACCACCACCTCCAAGATAAAGCAACCTCCAACTAGAAGATGAGGTAGTTCTTCTAGTCCCTTCAAGGAGCCAAAAGCTAGAGCACAACACTTACACAACTCAAGAAAGAAGTGAACTTTGTAAAACAAACAATGTGAGTGAGGAGTGTCTCAATTGCACACCACAATTGCACACCACATGCAAGGAAAAGTTGGGTTTATATAGGCCCAAACCTCACCTTACACCCCTTAGGATTCTTAAGGCAATGAATTGGATTTAATCCATTCAATAACCTCAACCCCACTCATGATAATGGCCATGAATGGTCATGAAGTTGAAATGAGAATTGATGGTCAAGAGTTAAAATTGAAGTAACTTCCACCCTTCAAGTAACCCCACTACACCACCATGACCAAGACCATTAAGACCCATGACCAATATCATGAAGAGCCTCATAACCAAGGTCATGAAGGGCCTCCTTTACTCATGGTGCCTCATTACCACCCTCACCTCATGGGTCCCACACACTAACAAAATAATTAAATAAAAGAAATGCAAAACACTAATTTTGAAACTTAATATAGATTTTTAATAAAAAACCTAACTGAACTCTTCTTTGTATCTCGTCCTTGAGTATACAACTGCAAACATCATTGAAGACTAACTTCTCAATAATTATATTTCTAATAACCATATCCAAATTATTCTATCTTTCAAACAAATAACATAAAAATAATAAAGCTCTAAGTTCATCGTCAAAAGTCACTTCCACAAGCTGCAACTGACTAGAAGCCATACACATGCTCACATGATCAATAACAGATCAAAAATTAGACATAGTCATATTAAATAAAATTTTCATGATAAAAACTTTTTTAGAAGCGAAGGGTTTTTCGTATAACTTAGCTAGTTTTTCTCTCACTCTTGCTATTGTGGGTTTTTTCATGATGTTGAAGGTATTGTGACATTAGCAATTATTGCACCGTAATCAATGTTTTTCGATCAAGAATCATTAGCAATATCAACAATGTCATTTTTTTCATGCTATCTGGTTTCTTTTCGGATAATGGAAGATATAAATCTTTTTCACACAAAAGACCCTCCATTTGCAATTTTCACTACGTAAAGTTCTGCCCATTGAACTTCTTGATCTTTGTCTTTCTGTCTCTACCATAGTTGCCACTTTATTTAAAATATCCTTTTAGGTCTACTTTCTAAACCAAAGCTTTGATACTAATTGTAAGAAAAACATAACAAAATAATAAGTATACATGACAAATAATTTATGTGGTTTACACGAAATATATGTTCACGTCCGAGTAGTGGTGTTTCACTATGAGGAAGAAGATAATTACAACCCACTATGGTGTTTCACTGTGATTTTTTTTCTACGCATTCTTTACATCTCTCAACCCTTGTTAAGAGACTATAAATACTTACAAGAAAAATGGAAAATGATAGGTTTATTCCTGTACCCAAAAGGAATGCTTAAAAATTAATACATAAATTTCCAAAATCTCTAATATACCTTGCAACAATTTCCTTGTATGCACTATCTATACATGGAATCCAAAGTCATCACACCTTTCCTATTGTGTGTAGGCCCTCAAAATGAGTCCATGTTCATTTCATCACATGTGTATTCAACCTTGATAAGAGTACACTTTTTGAAATTCTATTTTTCCAAAATTATACTTTCTTTTATTTGTCGAAACACCTCAATATTTTTCATTTTTTGACAAAAAATTCAAATTTGAATATTTGAATTTTAAATTCGAATTCTTATTACAAACCAATTTTCACATGTGACAAAAATTAATCTTTATCAGAACATCATATGTTACGATAAAACTACAAAGATATTACATTATATCATATGTTGCATAGTTAAACGTGCTTTGTAAAATTAACAATTCATTAGAAGCTAGAGAAATGATGCGCATGAGTAAGGAAGAGTGGTGGATTCCAAATAACATTGCATACAGTTTTATGATGTATGCGTTTAGTAGAGAAGGGAAGTTGGCTATAACTTTTTAGTTGGTAAGAGACATAGTGAGAAAAAGATTTTTCCAAGCCTTGTTAAAAGCAATTTATAATAATTTAATCTCTTTATGATGAGAATAAGGCAGGTGAAGCCAATAATAAACTATTGGAAGAGTGTTTGAGTAAGTGATGTGCTATAAATGTAGTAAACTTTCTTCATGGGTTTTGTCAAGAAAATGATTTGGAAGTTTAATTGCCTATAGAACAATTATCCATTGTTACTATTCTGCCTAAGTCTACTATATTTGTAACAATACACAACTTTATCAAAAAGTGAATGGTATCAATTCAGCTTTTTGAAAAAGTAGTGAAGGGAGAGTCTGATGATGAAGCTAATGATACTGATAGTGATGATGGCAAAATAGTGAACATCTAGTAAGTGGTATGTTACAACAACAATGAGAAACATAATGAAGCCAAATTTCAAACCAATTTAAGGAAGTCAATGAGTGTCACACCCCACCTACCGGTCTCAGTAACCTTCTCGACAACCCGTGGGTGCGTTCCGTCACAAGATCCACGGTCTTACCCATCAAGAATAATAATAAATGCGAGTAATAGATAATCAAGAGCAAGAGCAAGTTCATATAATTAATAAAAGGGATTACAGGAGTCCAATTACTCCAATAAAATAATCAAAGAAAGAATCAATGTTCAAAAGTAATATCAAGTTCAAAAGAATATCGAGTTCAACGGAAGCAATCAAAATAAACTAAATAATCTTCATCTAGTTTCTTTCTCTTAAGCTAAATAATGTGCTTCATGAATAGCAAGAAAGGGAGTTTTCTAGTTCTTCTCCATACAATCCTCAAAATGTCTGGCAATCTGCCTCCTTCGGCCATCAATGGGTGCTATAAGCGCACTCCAACCATCTGCAAGAGGTTTAATGCAAGCTATCTCCATCTCCCATTGACGATGCCACATCTTCTTCATACGAGAGGATTCGATCATACAAATTCTCTCCAATTTCCGAGGACGTGTAACCATCTGTACAATTTAATATAACATACAAAGAAAGGAATGAGTTCTGACGAACTCAGTAAGGATAACACATTTCTCATCCATATGTCAACACAACAGCATTGCATATATGATATGAATGATATGCAATAATATGAATGCTACTAATATCTAACTATGCAAGTCTCTAGATAGTTGACATGCTTGAAGATAAAACACCAGCCCTCCTCTGGCTAGGTCTAGTCACTCTGGTCCCTCACAAGCAAAGGGGTCAAGTCCTCATCAGGCATCCATGGTTGAGGTTTAAGTCAACACTCTCTTACCACGACCATTGGCATGAGTACTAGCGCATGTTGGGGTTTCTAATCCAATGCAAGGTCATACTGGTAACACACTATATTAAATCTAGATACTTCCCCTATGGCACAACCAACTCGGTTCCATATCCTTCGCAACCTAACCCTCTTTTTACGGACTGGCTACCGCTGTTGGACTCCACTCCCTAACCCTATGGACATCCACATATTATTGGGGCGAAAAGCTCTCATGACTCCTCATGACACCCGGGCTTCTCCTTGGACGTCCATGAGCCCAACCCCAACATATGCAACCCTACCATTGCGTGAACAACACTGGACCACTGAGTCTCCGCACGGACTGGTTACCTCTGTAGGATGAAACAGAGTCACGGGTCATTCGGCTTCAATTTCCCTACCAAAAGGGTAATAGCATGTAGGGTACCTAGCCATGCAATACTAGACTCCCTAGGTATGTCATCCAACAGTCATGATAGTGCTGGAGGCATCAGTGAGCATGTGTCCCATACCACAACTCTCTGATATCTCAAACAAAGATACCCAACTGGATACCCTTTCCATCACAACTACACAACAACAATCAAGATCATATCATAATCATTCATTCAATATCATAAAGTGATTCATTATACAAATATAACACAAACAACAAGTATATAACAATATTAAAGTGAATTAAACAACTACATCAATGTACATGATTAATGAATAATATAGAAAATAACTGATTCATCATATACATGTCATTGCATATAAACAAGATAATGTGTCCTTACCTATAATTAAGTAAAGGCTCAATAGAATGCAACCAAATCACAATTACAAAACCTTTAGTAGACTTAGAAGACACCTAAACACAGGGTTACAAGAATACACAAGAGTCATGAGTCAAACCAAAGCAACACAAATCACACACAATCATTGTGACTCAGCGAAGCGACCGCCTTAAGCAACCACCCCAGTTATAGATAGTCTTCCAACTCCGAAATTCAGACTTTTGATCATCCAATTTCAATTCGGTTTTGGGATGATCTTAATTCGAATTCCAAACTTAACAAGTCTATAACAAAGAAGCAAATCGTAAACCTAAAATTGACAGAGATCTAACACCCAAATCATCACCCTTGATTAGATCCATCCTTTATTCAAATGTAGGGATTCATTTTCGGATAGGATCTTCTCAAACACATTGATTAGGGTATACAGCCAATCACATTTAGGTTACCCCAACATGAAAGAGATGGATCTACACCAATCCAAAAGAAAGAAGAGAATTGAGTGAAGGGGATTCACTTACCTCAACCAGATTTGCAAACAGATGAGGGAAACAAATCCAGATCTCTAACCACACATTCCTCACCTTTCAGCATGTGTCTTCTACCTCCTAACCGTCTACAGTAGCAATCTTGAATATAATAATGAGTTAAAAACATGGGATTTACTATTTATAGAGGACAGAGGGCAAATTAGGGCAAAATCCCGCAAGCATACCATGTCAGTCGCTTGGGGCGGTTGATTGCGGTTGATTGGCCCAATCAACCGCCTCAAGCAATCGCCCCCTAATACATTACTGCACTTGGGTGCTTTGCTCAAGGGGTTGACTCCCAACCTCAACCTAACCCTAAACAACACATGGGCGAGATCTTACCTCCAATCCAAACTCCTCCAAATATCTCTTAACTTTCACCAGGGATCCAACTTCCCAACAAGGCAGGTTCTTCATCAGGAGAATCCAGATCCATGGGTTCAGGGTATGGATCATGGACTTCTATCCAGACACTCAACAACTTAATCGGACTTGACCTTCAGGTTATCGAACCTGCAATACGGATTTCGGGTTAGAAATATGAGGGGTGTTACAATGAGGATTGATGATTGGTTGATATTAGGTTATGTATCATCTGTTTTCTTATTATTTGTTGTAATATGATGCTCAGGATAGGGGTATTATGGTAATTGTCTAGAGCAAGTTTTAGATATTTATTTGTTTTCAGGGGCATTTGTGTAGTTGTATTGGGTTGTATAAATACCCATTTATTAGGTTTATTCATTCCATCATTTTATTTTGGGGCCTCTGAGTGTTCATCTTGGCGTCAGAGCTTGATTCTCTGGGTTTGTCTCTCTCTTTTCTCTTCAAGGCAATGGAGGTTTGGACTTCATTTTAGTGTGGAAGAAGGCTTGGATATTAGAGGTTCTTCATACTTGGTAAGATTGCAACAATTAGGGTATAAGTTATTTTTGTCACTTGGTTCTTTGTTGTGTCTTGGGATATTATGTATTTGAGAGTTAAGAAATGTATGTATCTTGTATTTTTAATTAACCTTATTTTGATATTTGTTAGTGCATGATACCTTGGTATTCGTTATCGCATGATACCTTTAGTCCGATCAAGTAAACCTTGTGTCTCTCTAATTTGTGTGTGATTTCCACTGCATGTTAGGTGTTATTCTTAACATTATTACTTGTTAATTGGTATGGCATATGATTGGTGGACTTAGAACTACAGTTTTTATGTGTTTTTTGGTATGAAGTTATAAATGAACTCTTACGCAGAAAAAGAAAAAGTTTATGAAAGAACAATATCGATGACCTACCATTCGTGGTATTGGAGGATCAATATTTTCTTTTCTTATTTATTATTATTATTATTATTATTATTATTATTATTATTATTATTATTATTATTATTATTATTATTTATTTTATTATTTATTAATTTTTTAAGACAAGGATTAAAATATATAAAAATTTGTTTTGCAAAAAGATACGCCAAACGCATTCTTTTGGCATAAAATTTATCTTATGTATTGGATACCAAATTTTTTTTGCATTTTGACTTGAAAAAAAAAGATTTTTATCACTGATTCTTAAAATAAAAATGAAACCACAGTAGAGAGAGCTAGGTTAGAACTATTAAGGTATATTACCAGATGAGATAAGTTTGATAGTGAACTCACCATTTCTTACCTTTTTCAAGACCATTTTCTTCAACTTGGTAAAACAGACCTTAACCTATTTCAACACAGGACCATTGGTTTTCAAAGTTAAAAAATAAGAAGAAGAAGAAGAAGAAGAAAGGGGACCAAAAACGCAAGTAAATTGAAAACCCTGGCATTCTCTCTACTCTTGACGTCTCCCTCTTTGTTGCTCCCAATCTCAACCATGGGTTGTGCTTCATGCTTGCACAATTAATATGCATTGCTAAGATGCATATGATCAAGATCAATTTTGATGGCCCATTTTATATATTTATTATTTTTTTGTGAACTATATTGAAACCCCCCCCCCCCAAAAGAAAGAAAGAAAGGGTGCTACGTAATTAATGCGTAATTATTGCACAACATTGAAGCCAAACTCCTCAACCATGAAAATTGCTTGGGTGCTACGTAATTAATGCGTAGAACCTGCGGAGAACGGTTCTAATGTACTAAACCATTCCTTGTGTATTCCCACCTCGTGGATAGGACACAACCAATTCTTTTCACATTTAATCAATAAAGTGTGTACCTTTTTTTAAAAAATAAATAAATAAAATGTTTAGTTGTATGATTGATGCTTATGGATAGGATTCCTACGAAGTATAAGTTGTTCTGGTATGATTAAACGTTTGGCTACTTATCAATGGTAATCGGTGCATAACTTGGGCTTATTCATAGCAGTGTGAAGTACACATGTTGAACTTTTCCTGTTTTTAGGGTTATTGATGTGGCTTAGGTTCTAAAAGGCATTTTGAAGCAAAGATATGCTAGAAGCTTAGAACCACTCTTATAAATTGGGATCAATTTGAAATTGATGAGATCAGAATATGGAAGATGTGAGATTTTCAATGTCTTGCAAAACAAGACCGTGGCATGAGATTTTTCAACTGTACCAATGAGTGTAACATTTGCTTCAATGATGCAGACATCATTCACCAAGTAACCATTCGATTGATCTTTAAAACTACTTAAAGCCATGTATTTTGTCCAAACCCAAGCCTTAGCTGAATCACTAAACCAACCCTTCTTTCCTACATCAAAAAATTAAATAGACGCTAACGAAGGTAGGAAAAAATGAACAAACCAACTATTAAAGAAATAATTCAAGACATATCAAAATCCTTTCTTTACACGACATTAGCAGAGCAGTACTGGGATGGAAAGAGTTGCAAGAGTTTGATTTAAAAATGGGTCTATGCACCAATAAAATGATCTTAAAAGAATTCTAATCGTCCGATTAAATTAATTATTCACCTGATGCCACATGAGACTATACTGCAAACAATATAAATCAATTTTAGATGGAGTTAATACTTTAAAGTGGAGGAAAATAAACTCACACTATGAGAAAGTGTATTATGACCCACCATTAAATTACTTGTGTTTAAATTAACATAGAAATGAAAACATATTAAAAATAAGACCTTGCCTTAATGTCTTGGACATGCATGCTGGTGTTCAACTTATGGATACTGATGTCCTTTGATAAATAATAAACTACTGATAAGGTAACAAAATCTTTGCAATTTTAAGTTCCAACCTAAACTGAGCTTTTGAACCACTAGAGTACAACATCGGTACATACCTTAATTTCTAATATTCAATACTAAGAAGTAAAATATTTTTTAATTAAAAGCATGTAAATATCTATAATGGAGGAAACATATTCATCTCAATCTTGTCCTACAAGAATATCTTGAAAAAAAAAGAAAAAAAAACCAGAGTCTAATAAAGAAACACAATGGGTTAATAATTCCTAATATGAACACAACTCATAGTAGAACTCAAACAACATAATGGGTTGAGGATTCTTAATATGAACGCTACTCATAATAGAACTCAAACAGTAGTATTATATAAGAAAGCTACGACCATGGAAGAAGAGCAGTATTTTATTTATAGAGTAGAGTTTAAGCTCCGACAAATTTGAAAACAGAAAAATTTAAAGATGAAAGGAATTTTCGGATTAAGGTATGAATCCATTTGTTCCACCTTACGCATTCATGGAATTTGCGATTCTCATGTTGAAATTTAGTTAATCATACTTGCTCGTTGTTATCTTCTCTAAAAGTTGTTTTGTTTTATTTAATTTTACTATGCCTGATCACTCCATTGAACTGAGATTACTTTTAAGAAACTGCATAATTAAAACACGATGAAATCGACTGGAAATTTCGTTATTTTGGGATAAGAAAAGGGAAACACGAAGAAAGAAAGAGGGAAAAGATTTGGAAAAGAACCGGATTGAAGAAACTAACTCTAATATAACTTCGTCGGCTTCACTGAACTTAGTTCTTCATCTGCTAATGTGCCAACACCTTCCTTATTTTGGAGTCGTATGCTCCGAAATCTTGCTGTTTGATCACACCTTTGGTTTAAAATCCATCGTATTATTCTGCTTCCAGGACTTGCAATATTTCACCTCGGTGTACTGCACAAAGTAACAGAGACAGAGAGCTGAGATACAAATTGCAGAAATAACCTAGTCTCTTGGAAGAAAGAAGAGAGAGGGTAGAAACAAATCGAGCCACCATTAAGAAAGAAGAGAGAGAGAGAGAGAGAGAGAGAGGCTCTGAGAGAGATTGCTGCACTAACAAGACACAAGGCTGCTTCGTCTTTCTCATAGTAGCCAAGTCTACTTAAGAAAGGAGAGAGAGAGAGAGAGAGAGGCTCTGAGAGATTGCATCTCTAACCAACTCAAATGGAAGAAATAAGATATTTCTCCGACCAGCTTTGTTCTTCAAGGAAGTGCGACGTATTTTTTTATTCTTTTTCATAAATGATTCAGAATTCAATTTTAATTTTATTCTATTTTGCAAATAGAAAATCGAAAAAACTGAGGCTGATGTGGTTATACTATATGGTTAATTTTTTCGTCTTTTGCATTAACCATAAGCCCATGTGGCTCTGGTCTGGCATTAACCCTTTAGTATAACTTTATATTGTAAAGATTGTTTTTGTTTCTTGTGAGGGATCACTTATAGCCAACTGGTGAATGGTTAGGATCGAATTGCCTAAATATAACATGCAATTAACTTTATTTTAGTTTTGTTTCTTTTTTATTAGATTTTGTCTTATATGAAGTTGATCTCCCTCTTATCTTTTCAATTGTTAACCTTTCATACTTCATACAATTGAAGATATAATAAGGTGCTTTTATACTCAGTTTTGCCGCAAATTTTTCACTTGGCTATTGTATCCTCTATTTTTATTTAAATGTCATATTTTTTGTATTAGATTCTTTGTCATTTTATTTTTTACTTGTAAATTCTTGGTACCCTTTTTATATTTTTTTAATTTAAATTCGTAAAATCAAATCGAGAATGAAATTTTTCCTAGGAAAGAGATTAAAATATACATTTCTTTTTTTTATCTCAAACAATCTTCCTTATACATCATATATCATAATACTATCATACTAATAAGAAAAATAAAATCTTCTCCTAATTTAAACCTCCTTTGATTTCTGCCTCCTTTATTATATATTTATATATTTTTTAAATGATGATTTATCTCCTCCTGCAATTTGAGTTTCATTTTTTTAATTTTTAATTAAAAGTTATCCTAATATTCTTGATAGATCAACTACCTAAAAAAAAGTCTATTAATTTTATCTCATTCCTTCTATCATGAATACAAAAGTACTACTACTACTTTTAACAAAAACAAGGAATGCAATAGTCAAAGAAAACATTTGCAAAAAAAGAGGATCACATGCTTTTATATAATAATATGAATGATAGTATGATATATCCAAAAAAAGGGAAAAATATATAATAACAACAATGTATCAAATAACCTGAGGAGCATTTGGATCCTTACACGTTTGAAATTTAAATATACTTAATGGCAACTAACTATGTTAGTCTAGTTTGGACCCACACATAAAAATTCTAAATCAAAAGATATATTGACATTTAAAAGAATTGACTAAAATAATTAAGAGATAAAGGCTAACAAGACATGGAAATACACTAATCTAAAAATAAAACATATATAAATTCGGGTATTTGGTTCAATGTCCGTTATAACCAGTAGCTGTAGCCCTCCAAACTGAATTTTAACTGAAATTGATAAAAAAGCAAGTGATTGATATAGATCAAATTTGACATAATTTACCTCAATCTGATGTGGTTAGTTTGGTTTGCTTTTGGTTTTGGTTGCTTTACTTAGAAACTGAAATTCTTTTTTCCACTTTCCTTTTTCAATCAAAATATCCTTATTTAGGCATTTCCATTGATGGTAGTGAGAATTAATGGGATTTCAGTACAAACCAATAACCCTCTTGACAGTGCCTATATATATATGAAAGTTATGATGTTCTTTGTCAAGACAACAATTGATAAAGATCGCTGTCAATACAAGCTTTTGACCAAAAAATGTCTTCACTCAAGTTTCACTTAGTCTTTCTTCTTTTCATTTCTTTTATCTTATTCACAGAATCTATCAGTGAGTCTCTCTTATCTCTCTCATAAAAACATATATTCAAAAATATAGAGCAAGACTAACTCTTCTTCTTCTGTTTTTCCGTCCATAGGTACAGAAATGAAGGAAGTTAGTGAAACTGTTGTGAAAGTGAAAAGAGATTGCATAACATGCGTGGGTGGTGCAGAAGGATGTACGCTGGAATGCGCTGAATATGGAATTACGACTGGCAAAAAATGCAAGTTAAATGGGAGGCTGTGTTGCTGCATTTAAGTGATAATAAACCTGTGTTACTATTTATCATGAAAAATTAAATAAATAGAGAGTTCTTATAAGGACTTGTTCATTAACCTTTCCTCAATTTTGAATTTTGTTTAGTGCCTATGCTGCACTATTCTTTATTATTTTTAGATTTGTTTTCAATTTCATATTACTTGTGGGTTGTACAATTAAGGAAACAGAATGAATAAATAAACTAAGGCACATACAAAATTTCATCGGGAACAACCCATGAGAAGTGCCTACAATGAAGTTGGAATTAAAATCCCCATATCATGAAGAACTGGTGATCTATAGGAATGCCAAGTCACAACATATCCCTACCATGTATATGAAATTTTTTGAAGTAATGTGAAGGAAACCAACCTCTAAATAAAAAAAGTATCAATTAGTGAAGTAAAACTTCCCGACCGACCTATTCCTAAGAAGAGATTGTTCATGCAGTGGAACAGGGCAGACTTCTCCTCTTTACTTAGACAAACAAAGAAAGTATAAATAAATCACAAAAAACAAGTTTCTGTTATCTCAATGAAAGACATTATGCTTGACGAATTAAATAGCATTACATCCACACAAACAATTCAGAATTTCGTAACAGAATCTAAATGATGGACTTGTAAGCATTGACCTATTTCTTCTTCATACGACATGATAATTTACTAATCCTAGCAAAGGATGAATTTTGTATGATTACATGAAAGAATACACAGCTGAGGAGTAACAACTATCAAGGTTTAAGTTATGGTACATTATTTTCAGAATACCAATAATGTTGTACTATTTGCTATTTCTTTAGTTATTTTTGCAAGGATAATTTGGACATTTGAGTCATAAATTAATAATTTATCATTAATTTTAATCGCTCTCTTAAATTCTTCTCTCGACCTCTCTCAATCTCTCTGAAATCTGTCGGTCTCTCAATCCCCTCAATCACTCTCCCACTCGAACTCTCTCTGAATTTCTCTCTAAATCAGCAATGTATCTAAATCTCTCTGAACCACTCGCTCGATCTCTCTCGAATCTGTCGATCCCCTCAATCTCTCTCAAGTTTCTCGGTCTCTCGATATCTCGATCCCCCAATCTGTTGAGCTGGATCTAAACTGTGGAGCGTCATTTCCAATTCGATCGGAGTTAAAGCGTTGGTAGAGATGGCTGAGCCCTAAAAGTGGAAACTAGGGTTTCTGTTTTTGGAGAATTCTAGGTGATGGTAATACAAGTATTTGGACGGATCTAGGGTTTCTTGTTTTTCTCCTCGAATTGCGAATTTGCAATACGACTCTAGGGTTTCACGGATCGAATTTCTCTGAGATTTGCAAAGTCGATCATTCATTAAAAGGTTCTCCTTTTTCTTTTCCTTTTGATGCTGGCTTTCCTTTTCCTTGTCCCAATTTCAAACTACTTGAGCAGCAATTTGTTGACTCAAGGGTCTTGGTTATCGATTTATCTCATATATTTCTTTTACGGTGTTCAATGCCGGTCCTCCTTTCGAAATTGGAACCTTTTTCGCGGCTTTCTCTTGTTTTTCTGTTCTAAGGGTAAGGGTAAGGGTAAGGGGGTTTTGTGCGATTTAAACCTTGTTCAATAATCAGCAGGGATTGTCCTGCCTATCTGGCGATCAATTAATATTCAAATAGATTTATTTGAAAGGAAGGAAGAAGATCGATTGAAAGATATGGCCATCGATCTCTGCTCGGCCTCGGAGAGCTGCTCTGGTCTCAGGGTGAATCCATGAATTTCGTTTTCTCATGACCTACACCACTCAGATGTCGTGCCTATGGAAGAAAAATGCCAGAGATCAGATGGGTCGCTCTTGGTTTCAACTCATAGTTCCTCAAATCCCTGTGGCTGCTAGATGCAAAAGTTTCTTCTAACAAAATACTGTACGGTAGCTTGTCACAACAAAGTTTACTTGGTCAATGACTTATGGAGGATCAAAGCCAGTGAAGATTCATGCAAAACATTCTTTTTTTATCAATGATTCAAAATTCAATTTTAATTTTATTCAATTTTGCAAATAGAAAATCGAAAAAAAAACTGAGGCTGATGTGGTTATACTATATGGTTAGTTTTTTCGTCTTCTGCATTAACCATAAGCTCCTGTATAACTGAGGCTGGTCCGGCAATAACCCTTTAGTATAACTTTATATTGTAAAGAGTGTTTTTGTTTCTTGTGAGGGATCACTTGTAGCCAACTGGTGAATGGTTAGGATCGAATTGCCTAAATAAAAATGCAATTTACTTTATTTTAGTTTTGTTTCTTTTTTATTAGATTTTGTCTTATATGAAGTTGATCCCCCTCTCATCTTTTCAATTGTTAACCTTTCATACTTCATACAATTGAAGATATAATAAGGCGCTTTTATACTCCAATTTTGCCGCAAATTTTTCACTTGACTATTGTATCCTCTATTTTTATTTAAATGGCATATTTTTTGTATTATATTCTTTGTCATTTTATTTTTTACTTGTAAATTCTTGGTACCCTTTTTATATTTTTTTAATTTAAATTCGTAAAATCAAATCGGGAAAGAAATTTTTCCTAGGAAAGAGATTAAAATATACATTTGTTTTTTATCTCAAACAATCGTCCTTATACATCATATATCATAGTACTATCATACTAATAAGAAAAATAAAATCTTCTCCTAATTTAAACCTCCTTAGATTTCTGCATCCTTTATTATATATTTATATTTTTTTAAAATGATGATTTATCTCCTCCTGCAATTTGAGTTCCATTTTTTTAATTTTTAATGAAAAATTATCCTAATATTCTTGATAGATCAACTGCCTAAATGAAAGTCTCCTAATTTTATCTCATTTTTCTATCAAGAATACAAAAGTACTACTACTACTTTGAACAAAAATAAGGAATGCAATAGTCAAAGAAAACATTTGCAGCCAAAGAGGATCACATGCTTTTATATAATAACATGAATGCTAGTATGATATATCCAAAAAAAGGGGAAAAATATATAATAACAAAAATGTATCAAATAACCTGAGGAGCATTTGGGTCCTTACACGTTTGAAATTTGAATATACTTAATGGCAACTAACTGTGTTAGTCTGGTTAGGACCCACGCATAAAAACTCTAAATCAAAAGATATATTGACATTTAAAAAAATTGACTAAAGTAATTGAGAGATAAAGGCTAACCACACATGGAAATACACTAATCTAAAAATAAAACATATATAAATTTTGTTATTTGGTTAAATGTCCATTATAACCAGTAGCTGTCGCCCTCCAAACCAAATTTCAACCAAATTTGATAAAAAGGCAAGTGATTGATCTGGATCAAATCTGACATAATTTAGCTCAATCTGATGTGGTTAGTTTGGTTTGGATTTGGTTTTGGTTGCATTACTTAGAAACTGAAATTCTTTTTTCCACTTACCTTTTTCAATCAAAATATCCTTATTTAGGCATTTTCCATTGATGGTAGTGAGAATTAATGGGATTTCAGTACAAACCAATAACCCTCTTTACAGTTCCTATACATAAGAAAGTTATGATGTTCTTTGTCAAGACAACAATTGATAAAGATCTCTGTCAATACAAGCTTTTGACCAAAATATGGCTTCACTCAAGCTTCACTTAGTCTTTCTTCTTGTCATTTCTTTTATCTTATTCGCAAAATCTATCATTGAGTCTCTCTTATCTCTCTCATAAAAACATATGTTCAAAAATATAGAGCAAGACTAACTCTTCTTCATCTATTTTTCCCTCCACAGGTACAGAAATGAAGGAAGTTAGTGAAACTGTTGTGAAAGCGAAAAGAGATTGCATAACATGTGTGGGTGGTGCAAAAGGATGTACGTTGGAATGTGCTGAATATGGAATTACAACTGGCAAAAAATGCAAGTTAAATGGGGGGCTATGTTGCTGCATTTAAGTGATAATAAACCTGTGTTACTATTTATCATGAAAAATTAAATAAATAGAGAGTTCTTATAAGGATTTGTTCATTAACCTGTCTTCAATTTTTAATTATATTTACTGTCTATGTTGCACTGTTCTTTATTATTTTTAGATTTGTTTTCAATTTCAATTTACTTGTGGGCTATACAATTAAGGAAACAGAATGAATAAATAAACTAAGGCACATAAAAATTTCATCGGTAACAACCCTTGAGAAGTGCCTACATTGAAGTTGTAATTAAAATCCCCATATCATGAAGAACAGGTGATCTATAGGAATGCCAAGTCACAACATATCCCTACCATGTATATGAAATTTTTTTGAAGTAATGTGAAGGAAACCAACCTCTAAATAAAAATGTATCAATTAGTGAAGTAAAACTTCGCAACCGACCTTTTCTTAAGAAGAGATTGTTCATGCAATGGAACAGGACAGACTTCTCCTCTTTACTCAGACAAACAAAGAAAGTATAAATAAATCACAAAAAACAAGTTTATCTTATCCCAATGAAAACATTATGCTTGATGAATGAAATAGCATTACATCCACTTAAACAATTCACAATTTCGTAACAAAATCTAAATGATGGACTTGTAAGCATTGACCTATTTCTTCTTCATACGGCATGATAATTTACTAATCCTAGCAAAGGATGAATTTTGTATGATTACATGAAAGAATACACAGCTGAGGAGTAACAACTATAAAGGTTTAAATTATGGTATATTATTTTCAAACCCTACCTTAGGTACAGGGAGACCAAGAATTGAGAAAATAGTATGAATTCGCTTACAATAACAGCACGGCAACGTATACCGAAAATGGGGATGTCTAACAGATTAAAAGCAATGTCGGGCGGCCTGAAATGACGTTTTACGCTAACAAATTTCACCAACCATAAACATGGCTGGCAAAGTCACTTTTCGGGGAAATATTTCCACCACCAAATCAAGTTGTATATTTTCCCCTACAGTGGTAGTACTTCCCGCAAATCCATAAAGCAAAGTTACGGTTGCCTAGAGTTCATCCTAATCTATCTTAAGTAATCGGAAAGCATCCAAAGACAAAATGTCTTTTGATGATCCGCTATCTACTATCACTCTATAGATCATGTGATTCGTTGTTAGAACCAGAAGATCAGAGGCACAGTATAGACAGACCAATATAAGACAAAGAGAAACATAATGTAAAGTATACCTTATGTCAGAACCACTTACCCAAATGTAGTAGAAGAAGAGAAACAAAACCAGTACAAACTCGAACAATGTGAGTTGAGGTGTACGTACAATGCTTTTCCTTAAGGTATTTGAACGCCCCCTTTAGTACAGACTGGGTTTGACATTGACATTCTCACCTCAAAGATACAACAACTCCTTAGATCTGAAGGCTAGCACTCCAACAGATACTACTTGTTAAGGAAATACAACGGTAGTATACAGCACAGTAATGAAGAAAACAAAAACGGAATTTTTCTGACTTTAGAATACGAATTTCTATTTTCCCACCAAAATCAGAGTCAGACTTTTCTTCTGAACTTCTCCTCTATTTATAAGCTCGCCTAGACAACTCTATTTATAAGCTTGCCTAGTTAGACTAGGGTCTACGGACCACAACCGCAACCATGCCCAACTTGATCCAGCTCGGTGCATGCACGTGATCCACACGTAACTCTCTACTGGCATACACCCCACTTAGGAGCTATAAATGTATATATAAATGATATAATCATTAGCACCATCAAATGTGGGACTAAACACATATGGTAAATTAAATTACCTAATATATATACCGAATTGCAAAAATACTTTAATTGGAATCTATACATCCAGAAGAGTCCTATAGAGTTAGAATTAAACAAAATTAGGGAGATAGAGTTTTAATGTTTTGAAACTTATCTAAATAATATATTATATTATAGTATTATTTTATTTATTTTATTTTCAAAACAAAAATCCAACATTCTTCAACCTAACTTTGATAATTATCGCATCCTCATGAGACATATGGATATAAACTATTTCTTTTCCTACAAAGCTTATGTTCACTTTAAACAAAACGAATTACAATCGAGGGCTCAACGACACCTACAACACGTGTACTCTGCTTAACTTGCCTAATAGACTTTGGAGTTGGTTTTCCAAAGATTGTGTTAATTCTAGGAAGAGGAGTAAATGCTTTTTTCATTTTCAAATTTAGGAACCCTAATTCTGTTATCGAAGAAAATTTGTTTCTACTGCAAGAGATGAGGATCTTTAGGAAACTAAGGCTTTATTGGCTATAATCCGTGACTTACGAAGAATTCAAACTTTGGTGTTCGGAATTCTCCCCTCCATTATTCTGTAGCTTAAGGCCACCTGAGGTAATATACATATTATTTATCTGTTGCATTCGTATCAACGTCAATCTTAATATCTTCAATTCACGGGTACTACAATTGTTTCCTCTCATCGATGGCTGAGTTGTTTTGAATATTTAGAGTGTCTCTCTCTATTTGAATCAGGAGTTGATATTAATCTTCAGAATTCCATGGACAAGTAAACCAATCCAACCGCCCAACTTGATTTTGTTGTCATTATCATTTATTCATCTTGCATTTGATTGAATTTTTCGTTCCAAGTTCATACTTTTCCCAATGTTAATTTTAGACTACTTAAATCTGATTTTGGACCCTTCTTATTCAAAATTGAGTCACTCATCCTGTTGAACATACTACTTTGATGCAAGCTTGTTCTCTCCTTAAATGGAGTGCGAGTAGCATTTTATTTTACTGCCTTAAATGGGCATTCTCGATGCATTAAGCTCCTCCTTGTGGAATACATTCCCAACATTCTTGATGTATGGACTACCTTTAAGAAAATATTTTATCAACAAGAATCACGATAAGAATTCGATGAAGGGATTGCACTGCATTGTTCTTCTTTTTCTTTATGGTATACTTAAAATTATTGATTTACATTACTCTGTTTCATTTTCTTGTGGCCAATGCTCTTTACAATAATAAATAAATCTTCCAACGGAGGTATCATTACCATCCACATGGCAACATTAAATGGACATGTAGAGAATGTGTAGTTGCTCTTAGACTTAGGTGCCTACATTTTAGAAATTACTGTGAGAGATAGTACGACAATTGATCTGATTGGTAATGCACTTTAATGCTTGATATTAATTTCTAATCATTACTCATCCTTTATTACAACAACAATTTATTCTAATCATGGTTGAAAATACAAGGCAACAATTTTCTTGTTCTATGGACTTAATGATTTTTGTTTCCCTCTTAGAAGATATTCAAGATTCAATGTCCAGTGATTTTAATTTAACTTGGTTTATTTAATTTCATGTGTTAACATAATTTGATAACTTCTGAATTCATGCATAATAGTTTCACAAGTAATTCCGTTCAAACTGATGAAACTATTGAAGTGTTTTATTTCTTACATTGTCTTATTAAATTACATTACTCAATTCCTTTTCTAGGGATTCGATGTATGGACTACCCTTAAGAAAAAAATTTGATAAACAAGAATCCAGAGAAGAATTCGATGAAGGGTACACATTGCATTATTCTTCTTTCACTTTATAATATATTGAATTCTATTGATTTACGTACTTTGTTTCATTTTCTTGTGGCCAATGCTCTTTGCAAAATAATAAATAAACTTGCCAATAAAGGTATCATTACCCTCCACATGGCAGCATTAAATGGATATGTGGAGACTATGTAGTTGCTCTTAGACTTAGGTGTCTGCATTTTAGAAATTACTGTGGGAGATGATACAACGATTGATCTGATTGGTAATGCATTTTAGTGTTTGATGTTAATTTCTAATTATTACTCATCCTTTGTTACAAGAACAACTTATTCTAATCACGGTTGAAGATACAAGGCAACAATTTTCTGTTTTATGGACTTAATAGTTTCTGTTTCGCTCTTAGAAAAGATTCAATATCCAGTGATTTTAATTTAATTTGGTTATCTAATTTTTTGTGTTAGCATAAATTGATAACATCTGAATTCATGCATAACAATTCCACAAAGTAATTTTGTTTAGACTAATAAATCTCTTGAAGTGTTTTATTTCTTATATATGTCATATTAAATTGCATTACTCAATTCCTTTTCCAGGGACTTAATGTAACCATGTACCCTGTTGGCCAACACCAGCATTTGAAAGAAAGCATCTATGCATACATATAGAACTTACCACAAGCTGCCCAACATTGTCAATGATTTGTCTCACATGATTTGGCTAGCACTATTCTCAATTAAAATTTATGTGTAAAAAATAAGGAAGAAAATGCCCATTGATGTACAGGTGATCTCCAAGATTTCAAAACTCATACTACAAGGTCAAGAGTTCGACCCTGGGGTGAGTTCGACCCTGGGGTCAAGGGTGAAACCTTGTTGTATATGTATAAAGCTGCCCAAGAAGATTTAGTCGAGGTACGCACAAATTTCGGTTCCAAAAAAAGAGGAAAAAAATTGACAAGTTTGAAAAGGTAGCAGTCACTTGACAACACCAGCTTGAAGAAGAGAAGCTTCTTTACAAGTTCAAGACCAAATCTCTACAAAGGTGTCACTTAAATTCTAAATTATCTATATGGAAGTGAAATTTGATTAGTGAACTTGGAATTTTCAAAAGAAGAAATTTAATAAATTGTCATGCAATTTAAGAAATCCCGTCACCCTTTCTAACTTGGTATTTCTTGCTTTATTTATGTTATTCTTCATTTTCTATTTTTTAAATTGAGATCCAATCTTAACAAACCAAAGATTTGCCATCATTAGGAATTGATTGCTCGTGTTATATATTTTATTTTCTATTGGAACAAAACTCTCCAATGTAAAGTAAAGCATACTAGGCTCTATTAGCACCTCTTAGATTTTATAGTCAAAAATATTTCATACTTTAAAAGTATTTATGTTACAAATGAATACGGAGGAGAATAAAACAGAAAATAAAAACATATCTAAAAGAATACATAAACATCAAAAAAAATTCGGCCATGATATAAACATCAAAAGAACTTCAATGATGCTTGCTTTATATATCTTATTTTCTATTTGGTGGAAACCCCTTTAAGGTAAATCATTCTGCACTTGGAGGACCTCTTAGATATCAAAGTCAAAAAAAATTATACATTAAAAATAAAAAGAATACTGAAGCATTAGAATGACATTAATGAGTTACTATTATTTAAGTTAAGCAATAATCTTAATGATAGAATAATTAATATTGTAGACAAATTAATGACATTTAAAGTCACAGAATAAAATAATGATTAATATAATTGCTTTTTCATTTGTTTTTTTTCAAATTTATAGTTGCTTCAATTTTTTTTCTTTCAATTTTTTCCCCATATATCACTACGTGCATTTGCACATGCGATTTCTACTAGTCATACTACTATTATAAAAACATGTACTCTTCCTTTTTCGCAAATCTTTTTCTGTCCTTATTATTTTTCAAAATACCAATAAAGTTGTACTATTTGCTATTTCTTTAGTTATTTTAGCAAGGATAATTTGGACATTTTAGTTATAAATTATTATTAATTTATCATTAATTTTAATCTCTCTCTTAATTTCTCTCTCGATTTCTCTCTCGACCTCTCTCAATCTCTCTCAAATCTGTTGTGTCTCTCGATCCCCTCAATCTCGCTCCCACTCGAACTCTCTCTGAATTTCTCTCTAAATCAGCAAAGTCGCTAAATCTCTCTGAACCTCTCGCTCGATCTCTCTGAACCTCTCACTCGACCTCTCTCGAATCTCTTAATCCCCTCAATCTCTCTCAAGTCTCTCGGTCTCTCGATCTCTCGATCCCCCAATCTGTTGAGCTGGATCTAAACTGTGGAGCGTCATTTCCAATTCGATCAGAGTTAAAGCACTCGTAGAGATGGCTGAGCCCTAAAAGTGGAAACTAGGGTTTCTGTTTTTGGAGGATTCTCGATGATGGTAATACAAGTATTTGGACGGATCTAGGGTTTCTTTTTTTCTCATCGAATTGCGAATTTGCGGTACGACTCTAGGGTTTCATGGATCGAATCTCTCTGAGATTTTCAAAGTCGATCATTCATTGAAAGGTTCTCCTTTTTCTTTTCCTTTTGATGTTGGCTTTCCTTTTTCTTGTCCCAATTTCAAACTACTTGAGCAGCACTTTGTTGACTCAAGGGTATTGGTTATCAATTTATCTCATATATTTCTTTTACAGTGTTCAATGTTGGTCCTCCTTTCGAAGTTGGAACCTTTTTCACGGCTTTCTCTTGTTTTTCTGTTCTAAGGGTAAGGGTAAGGGTAAGGGTAAGGGTAAGGGTAAGGGGGTTTTGTGCGATTTAAACCTTGTTCAATAATCAGCAGGGATTGTCCTGCCAATCAAACTATTCAATTAATATTCAAATAGATTTATTTGAAAGGAAGGAAGAAGATCGATTGAAAGATATGGCCATCGATCTCTGCTCGGCCTCGGAGAGCTGCTATGGTCTCGGGGTGAGTCCAAGAATTTCGTTTTCTCATGACCTACGCCACTCGGATGTCGTGCCTATG
Organism: Hakea prostrata; assembly: GCF_041222555.1. Classification (NCBI taxonomy): domain Eukaryota; kingdom Viridiplantae; phylum Streptophyta; class Magnoliopsida; order Proteales; family Proteaceae; genus Hakea; species Hakea prostrata. The sequence goes on along the minus strand of NC_142604.1, from coordinate 41,088,412 downwards.
GAAGAAAAATGCCAGAGATCAGATGGGTCGCTCTTGGATTCAACTCATAGTTCCTCAAATTCCTGCGGCTGCTAGATGCAAAAGTTTCTTCTAACAAAATACTGTACAGCAGCTTGTCACAACAAAGTTTACTTGGTCAATGACCTATGGAGGATCAAAGCCAGTGAAGAATCATGCAAAACATTTTTCCGAAGCTTCCAACTTAAGAATTAGTGATGATAAACCCTAGAGGAACTGAGTTCCTTTTTCTTTTCTGTTTTGGGTCAAAATAGTAATTAAGGTGGAAGTCATGCAAATTATGAAAGAAATTGTCAAAACAAAAAAGAAGCATCAAACGTTGGGAGTAAGCCTCCCAATCTTAAAGGTTGCAACTTAGAACATGCTTTAGATCAGTTACTTGAAAGAAATGTGTCAAATGGACTCAACACAAGTTCATATAACACACGAAAGAAATTTATTGAAATTTGTTAGGATGAGGTTGTCAATGTTTCTACTTGTAGATTAAGATGAATTCTCAAAGTGTTTCCCTGCTCAATCCCAAAGAAGTCTAACTCACCATTTCTTACCTTTTTCAAGACCATTTTCTTCAACTTGGTAAAACAGCCCTTAAGCTATTTCAACACGGGACCATTGGTTTTCAAAGTTAAGAAATAAAAATAAGAAGAAGAAGAAATGAGACAAAAAACGCAAGTAAATGAAAACCATGGCATTCTCTCTACTCTTGACGTCTTCCCCTTTGTTGCTCCCAATCTCAACCATGGGTTGTGCTTCAGTGCTGCACAATTAATGTGCATTGCTAAGCTGCCTATGATCAAGATCAATTTTGATGGCCCATTTTATTTAGTTATTTATTATTTTTTTGTGAACTACATTGAAACCCTCCCCCCCCAAAAAAAAAATGAAAGGGTGCTACGTAATTAATGCGTAATTATTGCACAACATTGAAGCCAAACTCCTCAACACAACCAATTCTTTTTGGAAAAAATCCTCTGCTGTGCACAGCAGTGCACCACTAGAAGATGACATGTGGACTATACTTAATAAATGGTTGAGATTAAATATGTAATTTTTAAGTGATTTAAACCAGTTGAAATACCCATTTTAGCTATACCCACCCATTTCTACCCGATTAATGAGAAATTCTTCATCTCCAACGACTTCCCCTCTTTGTCTGTGATTAGGTTTATCTTCCATCTCTTGTTTTCCCATCAGATCTCTGTGGAGAAGGAGGCGGTGGTGACGGTGGTGGTGGTGGTGGTGATTGCGGCACTTTACCTGTTCTTTCCGTTCTCATCTGTTTTCTGATCAGTATGCATTTGAAATTGTATAGAACTTGTGATTCTGCAAGACCCATTGGTGCGGCAAGTGCAGACAAATAATTGGAACCAGGATATTTAAAGATAGGAAACGACTAAGAAGTTGCTATGCACAGGAGAGCTAACCGCGAGGAGAGGTAGATTTTGAGCGAGGGAGGTTCGAGAGAGAGTTGAAGGAAAGGTGAGTGGGTGTGTAAATATGGGGAAAGTTGTAGATGGGTTCTGAAGTACTTCCTTCAGGAATGATTTCTTGTTGCTTAATTTTTGGTGTTGATAGCGGGTGTCGAAGAAGATGGGATTCTGTTCTAATCTCTGATGAATCAATTTGGCTCTTCTATTCGTGACTGATTTTTCTGGGAATCAAAGAAGTGGGCTTGGGGAATTTGAATTGCCAATTTGTACCCATCATTTTTTATTTTTTTTTGGGTATCATCAGTGAAAAGTATACTTACAGAGTAATTGGATCCAGATGTTGGTTGTTTTAGGACATTGATTATGTTTAATTTTATATATATATTTGTGAATTTATGTTGGGATCATAGTACTCACATATTTGTTTCTGAATGGGTACTGAAGGAAGATAATATATTGATGTTTTGCATAAATTTCAGATCTCATCTAAGTTTCTCTGTTTCTCAGTTCATTTCTTTTCTGTTTTTCTTTTCCTCTTGGGTGCCTTGTACAGAGCAGAACGCTAGCTTAGTTCCAGAGTGACCATTAGGTTATTGTGAAAGTTCTTAACAGAGAACTTGTGATTCTATGGTTGTTGAAGTTCTAAACAGAGAACTTGTGATTCTATGGTTACTGTGAAAGTGTTTAAAGCGATTCAATTGAAGATGAAAAAAATAAAAACAGGGTTTCACCTCAGTTGTTGAAGTTCTGAACAGAGAACCCGAATCTCAGTTGTTGAAGTTCTGAACAGGGAACTTGTGTTGGGGTAAGTGTATTACAAATTCTATAAAAACATAAAAATGAAATTGCAATACAATTGAGAGATGAAGATCTTTAGCAAATCCGAAGAGCTTGAAGTTGCAACCGAACGAACCACCGATCGATGAGGTTGAATCACACCTTGATGTTGTCTTTAAGGTAATTGATGCACCCTACTACCAAGGGTTCTTCGCACCACCACCTCCAAGATAAAGCAACCTCCAACTAGAAGATGAGGTAGTTCTTCTAGTCCCTTCAAGGAGCCAAAAGCTAGAGCACAATATTTAGACAACTCAAGAAAGAAATGAACTTTGTAAACAAATAATGTGAGTGAGGAGTGTCTCAATTGCACACAATATGCAAGGAAGGGTTGGGTTTATATAGGCCCAAATCACACCTCCTCACAAGTGGAGAATCAATTCTCCACTAATGGAGAATCAATGTCTTGTCCCTCCTCCACTAATGTGAATAAACCCCCTTGACCTAACCTCCCTACTACTTGGGGAAGTAACTCTCATATTCACTTCTTTGGAATGACTAGGCTTTAACCCATTCAAAGACCTTAACCCCACTCATGGTAATGGCCCCACTCATGGTAATGGCCATGAATGGTCATGAAGTTGAAATGAGAAATGAAGGTCAAGAGTTAGAATATGAGTAATTCCACCATTCAAGTAAGCCCACCTCATCACCATGATCAAGACCTTTAAGACCCATGACCAATGTCATGAAGAGCCTCATAACCAAAGTCATGAAGGGCCTCCTTTACTCATGGTGCCTCATTACCACCCTTACCTCAAGGGTCCCACACACAAAAAAAACAATTAAATAAAAGAAATGCAAAAACTAATTTTGAAACTTCATATATAGATAATATAGATTTTAATAAAAAACCTAACAACTTGTGATTCTATATTGTGAGGGTGTTTAAAGCTATTCAATTGAAGATGAAAAAAATAAAAACAGGATTTCACAAACCAAAGGAGGAGGGAAAACACGAGATAGTCTCAAAGAAAGAGGGAGAATCGTCTGAGATGAAGAATTTCTCATTAATCGGGTTCAGAAATGGGGGGTACAGCTAAAATGGGTATTTCAACTGGTTTAAATCACTTAAAAATTACATATTTAATCTCAACCATTTATTAAGTATAGTCCACATGTCATCTTCTAGTGGTGCACTGCTGTGCACAGCATGAGGATTTTTTTCCATTCTTTTCACATTTAATCAATAAAGTGTGTACCTTTTCTAAAAAAATAAATAAATAAAATGTTTAGTTGTATGATTGATGCTTACGGATAGGATCCCTACGAAGTATAAGTTGTTCTAGTATGATTAAACGTTTGGCTGCTAATCAATGGTAATCAGTGCATAACTGGGGCTTATTCATAGCAGTTTGAAGTACACATGTTGAACTTTTCTTGTTTTTAGGGTTATTGATGTGGCTTAGGTTCTAAAAGGCATTCTTGAAGCAAAGATATGCTAGAAGCTAAGAACCACTCTTATAAATTGGGATCAATATAAAATTGATGAGATCAGAATATGGAAGATGGGAGATTTTCAATGTCTTGCAAAACAAGACCGTGGCATGAGATTTTTCAACTGTACCAAGGAGTGTAACATGTGCTTCAATGATGCAGACATCATTCACTAGGTAACCATTCGATTGATCTTTAAAACTACTTAAAGCCATGTATTTTGTCCAAACCCAAGTCTTAGCTGAATCGCTAAACCAACCCTTCTTCCCTACATCAAAAAATAAATAGACGCTAACGAAGGTAGGAAAAAATGAACAAACCAACTATTAAAGAAATAATTCTAGACATATCAAAATCCTTTCTTTACATGACATTAACAGTGCAGTACTGGGATGGAAAGGGTTGCAAGAGTTTGATTTAAAAATGGGTCTATGCACCAATAAAATGATCTTAAAAGAATTCTAATCGTTCGAGTATATTAATTTTTCACATGATGCCACATGAGACTATACTGCAAATAATATAAATCAATTTTAGATGGAATTAATACTTTGAAGTGGAGGAAAATAAACTCGCACTATGAGAAAGTGTATTATGACCCACCATTAAATTCCTTGTGTTTAAGTTAACATAGAAATGAAAATATATTAAAAATAAGACCCTGCCTTAATGTCTTGGATAGGCATGCTGGTGCTCAACTTATGGACACTGATGTCCTTTGATAAATAATAAACTACTGATAAGGTAACGAAATCTTTGCAATTTTAAGTTCCAACCTAAACTAAGCTTTTGAACCACTAGAGTACAACATCGGTACATACCTTAATTTCTAATATTCAATACTAAGAAGTAAAATATTTTTTAATTAAAAGCATGTAAATATCTATAATGGAGGAAACAGATTCATCTCAATCTGATCCTACAAGAATATCTTGAAAAAGAAAAAAAAACCAGAGTCTAATAAAGAAACACAATGGGTTGATAATTCCTAATATGAACACAACTCATAATAGAACTCAAACAACATAATGGGTTGAGGGTTCCTAATATGAACGCAACTCATAATAGAACTTAAACAGTAGTATTATATAAGAAAGCTACGACCATGGAAGAAGAGCAGTATTTTATTTCCAGAGTAGAGTTTAAGCTCCGACAAATTTGAAGACAGAAAAATTTAAAGATGAAAGGAATTTTCGGATTAAGGTATGAATCCATTCGTTCCACCTTACGCATTCATGCAATTTGCGACTCTCATGTTGAAATTTAGTTAATCTTACTTGTTCGTTGTTATCTTTTCTAAAAGTTGTTTTGTTTTATTTAATTTTACTATGCCTGATCACTCCATTGAACTGAGATTACATTTAAGAAACTGCAGAATTAAAACACGATGAAATCGACTGGAAACTCAAAATTGAATTTTATTTCATTATTTTGGGATAAGAAAAGCGAAAAACGGAGATAGAAAGAGGGAAAAGAATTGGAAAAGAATCGCATTGTAGAAACTAACTCTGATATAACTTCGTCGGCTTCACTGAACATAGTTCTTCATCTGTTGATGCTCCAACACCTTCCTGATTTTCGAATCGTATGCTCCGAAATCTTGTTGTTCGATCACACCTTTGGTTTAAAATCCATCGTATTATTCTGCTTCCAAGACATGCAATAGTTCACCTCGGTGTGCTACAAGAAGTAACAGAGAAAGAGAGCTGAGAGACAGATCGCAGAAATAAACCCAATCTCTTGGAAGAAAGAAGAGAGATGGTAGAAACAAATCGAGCCACCATTAAGAAAGAAGAGAGAGAGAGAGAGAGGCCCTGAGAGAGATTGCAGCACTAACAAGGCACAAGGCTGCTTCGTCTTCATAGTAGTCGAGTCTACTTAAGAAAAGAGAGAGAGAGAGAGAGAGAGAGAGAGAGAGAGAGAGAGAGGGCCCTGAGAGATTGCATCTCTAACCGACTCAAATGGAAGAAATAAGATATTTCTCAACCACGACCTAGCTTTGTTCTTCAAGGAAGTGCCACGTATTTTTTTATTCTTTTTTTATAAATGATTCAAAATTCAATTTTAATTTTATTCAATTTTGCAAATAGAAAATCGAAAAAAAAAACTGAGGCTGATGTGGTTATACTATATGGTTAATTTTTTCATCTTTTGCATTAACCATAAACCCATGTGGCTCTGGTCCGGCATTAACCCTTTAGTATAACTTTATATTGTAAAGAATGTTTTTGTTTCTTGTGAGGGATCACTTATAGCCAACTGGTGAATGGTTAGGATCGAATTGCCTAAATAAAACATGCAATTAACTTTATTTAAATAAAACATGCAATTAACTTTATTTTAGTTTTGTTTCTGGTCTATTAGATTTTGTCTTATATGAAGTTGATCTCCCTCTCATCTTTTCAATTGTTAACCTTTCATACTTCATACAATTGAAGATATAATAAGGCGCTTTTATACTCCAGTTTTGCCGCAAATTTTTCACTTGACTATAGCATCTTCTATTTTTATTTAAATGGCATATTTTTGTATTAGATTCTTTGTCATTTTATTTTTTATTTGTAAATTCTTGGTACCCTTTTTATATTTTTTTAATTTAAATTCGTAAAATCAAATCGAGAAAGAAATTTTAATATACATTTCTTTTTTATCTCAAACAATCTTCCTTATACATCATATATCATAATACTATCATACTAAAAAGAAAAATAAAGTCTTCTCCTAATTTAAACCTCCTTTGATTTCTGCTTCCATTATTATATATTTATATTTTTTTTTAAATGATGATTTATCTCCTCCTGCAATTTGAGTTTCATTTTTTTATTTTTAATGAAAAGTTATCCTAATATTCTTGATAGATCAACTGCCTAAAAAAAAAGTCTCCTAATTTTATCTCCTAATTTTATCTCATTCCTTCTATCAAGAATACAAAAGTACTACTACTACTTTGAACAAAAATAAGGAATGCAAAAGTCAAAGAAAACATTTGCAGCGAAAGAAGATCACATGCTTTTATATAATTATGAATGATAGCATGATATATCCAAAAAAAAGGGAAAAATATATAATAACAACAATGTATCAAATAACCTGAGAAGCATTTGGGTCCTTACACGTTTGAAGTTTGAATATACTTAATGGCAAGTAACTGTGTTAGTCTGGTTAGGACCCACACATAAAAACTCTAAATCAAAAGATATATTGACATTTAAAAGAATTGACTAAAGTAATTGAGAGATAAAGGCTAACCACACATGTAAATACACTAATCTAAAAATAAAACATATATAAATTTCTGTTATTTGGTTCAATGTCCGTTATAACCAGTAGTTGTAGCCCACCAAGCCGAATTTCAACCGAATTTAATAAAAAGGCAAGTGATTGATCTAGATCAAATCTGACATAATTTAGCTCAATCTGATGTGGTTAGTTTGGTTTGGTTTTGGTTTTTGTTGCTTTACTTAGAAACTGAAATTCTTTTTTCCACTTTCCTTTTTCAATCAAAATATCCTTATTTAGGCATTTTCCATTGATGGTAGTGAGAATTAATGGGATTTCAGTACAAAACAATAACCCTCTTGACAGTGCCTATATATATGAAAGTTATGATGTTCTTTGTCAAGACAACAATTGATAAAGATCTCTGTCAATACAAGCTTTTGACCAAAAAATGGCTTCACTCAAGCTTCACTTAGTCTTTCTTCTTGTCATTTCTTTTATCTTATTCGCAGAATCTATCAGTGAGTCTCTCTTATCTCTCTCATAAAAACATATATTCAAAAATATAGAGCAAGACTAACTCTTCTTCTTTTGTTTTTACCTCCATAGGTACAGAAATGAAGGAAGTTAGTGAAACTGTTATGAAAGCGAAAAGAGATTGCATAACATGTGTGGGTGGTGCAGAAGGATGTACGCTGGAATGTGCTGAATATGGAATTACAACTGGCAAAAAATGCAAGTTAAATGGGAGGCTGTGTTGCTGCACTTAAGTGATAATAAACCTGTGTTACTATTTATCATGAAAAATTAAATAAATAGAGAGTTCTTATAAGGACTTTTTCATTAACCTTTCTTCAATTTTTAATTATGTTTAGTGCCTATGTTGCACTGTTCTTTATTATTTTTAGATTTGATTTCAATTTCATATTACTTGTGGGCTGTACAATTAAGGAAACAGAATGAATAAATAAACTAAGGCACGTACAAAATCTCATCGGGAACAACCCATGAGAAGTGCCTACAATGAAGTTGGAATTAAAATCCTCATATCATGAAAAACAGGTGATTTGTAGGAATGCCAAGTCACAACATATCCCTACCATGTATATGAAATTTTTTGAAATAATGTGAAGGAAACCAACCTCTAAATAAAAAAGTATCAATTAGTGAAGTAAAACTTCCCAACCGACCTTTTCCTAAGAAGAGATTGTTCATGCAGTGGAACAGGACAAACTTTTCTTTACTCTGACAAACAAAGAAAGTATAAATAAATCACAAAAAACAAGTTTCTGTTATCACAATGAAAGACATTATGCTTGACGAATGAAATAGCATTACATCTACACAAACAATTACAATTTCGTAACAGAATCTAAATGATGGACTTGTAAGCATTGACCTATTTCTTCTTCATACGGCACGATAATTTACTAATTCTAGCAAAGGATGAATTTTGTATGATTAGATGAAAGAATACACAGCTGAGGAGTAACAACTATCAAGCCATCAAGGTTTAAGTCATGGTACATTCTTTTCAAACCCTACCTTAGGTACAGGGAGATCAAGAATTAAGAAAATAGTATGAATTCGTTTACAATAACAGCACGACAACGTATACCGAAAATAGGGATGTCTAACAGATTAAAAGCAATGTCGGGCGGCCTGAAATGATGTTTTACGCTAACAGATTTTGCCAACCATAAACATGGCTGGCAAATTCACTTTTCGGGGAAACGTTTCCACCACCAGATCAAGTTGTATATTTCCCCCTACAGTGGTAGTTGTTGCTTGTGTACCAAGATGTTACGCAAGTGCATGTATCGCAATCAAGTAATAAATGATAAGTAAAGTATCGATCCCACGGAGAATTCTATCCTTAACTTTCAATGTAAAATGAAAATTGATTTAAACGAGATTAACATGGTTGATTTGTGATTGACTAACTAAATAACTAAATGACAGGTAATAAAACTAAGGAACTAAAATGGAGATTAAGCAATAGAGGGAACTTAGTGAGTGAAAAGAGTGTTGGGAATCAGTTTCCCCTCCCTTGAATTGTATAATGCAAATACTAAAGTAATACTACAACCCCAAAATATATCAAGAATTTGGAATGAATGGCAATATGGTATTTTCCAATACACATAAGCTAGCATCCTAAATCAACATCTGCATATTCCTATGAAGAATTGAATTATGAATGCAATTTAAACCCAATCCAATCAATGGTAATGTGAGGTAATTGGGTATTCCTAACCAACCTACTAATTGACACAACTAATTAAAGGTTATGCTAACTCACACATTTCAACAAACATCTAGACTGCATTAACTTTCCAGCTAACTCAATCATAACAATCGTTCATGAGAGATTCATCAAGAAAAGAAATTAACCAATATATATCACGCTGAATTCATTGATAACAAATTGTATTGTACTAAAACTTAAGCATACATGATAAGTACATCTCAAAATTCAGGTTAGGTACTACTATCATCCCAACACAACACAAGTTTACCCCATAACAGTCATTAAAAACACAGCAGTAATTAGAGTTAACATCAAGCTAGAAGATGAGAAGATAAGTTTATAAGAATGAAAAGAAACTAAAGCATCATTGCTTCCACATGAGCTCCAGCCTTTTTCTCCAGCAAATCAGCAACTCCAGCAGTTCTCCTTGCTTCCGCATGAGACCAGCCTTGGTTCTCTTCTCTCCTCTCAGCCGTGTCCTCTATTCCCCTCCTTAGCTGTGTGTTGCAATGTCCCTCTCTCTCCTCTTTTCCTCCTCTCTTTTTGCCTTTCAAGTTTCTGCCTCCTTTGTACCCTTTTTTTCTCCCAAAAATGCTAGGTTAAAGGTGGCTTGTAGGATTAGAACATTTTCTTTAGATATCAATGGCTGAGATCTTTCATGGAATGACAAGAAGAAAGTCCATTAAATTAGCCCTTTTTGGTCATTTCCACTTGAATTGGATCTAAGAATATTGTGCTCCGTATTGCTACAGCAACTCTACAGCAAAGTTAGAGGACATGCAGATTTTTCTTCAGTTATGGATCTTCACCTACATTTTTCAAGAGAAAGAGTATTAATTAAATTCATCCATTAATCTGAAGGGAAATTCATGTAAGAATGACAATAATGACCTATACAAGATGCAACTTGTTAAGACTCAATAAGACGACATCTAATGAATACTAACACTAAAACAAAGATAAAATACTCCTAAATCAAGCCATCTCAAGTATAAAGTTACCAATCTTAACTCTATTTCATAGAGTTATCGGTAGTACTTCCCGCAAATCCATAAAGCAAAGTTACAATTGCCTTGAGTTCATCCTAATCTATCTTAAGTAATCGGAAATCATCCAAAGACAAAATGTCTTTTGATGATCCGCTATCTACTAACACTCTATAGATCATGTGATTTGTTGTTAGAACCAGAAGACCAGAGGCACAGTATAGACAGACCAATATAAGACAAAGAGAAACAGAATATAAAGTATACCTTATGTCAGAACCACTTACCCAGATGTAGTAGAAGAAGCGAAACAAAACCAGTACAAACTCAAACAATGTGAGTTGAGGTGTACGTACAATGCTTTTCCTTAAGGTATTTGAACGCCCCCTTTAGTACAGACTGGGTTTGACATTGACATTCTCACCTCCAAGATACAACAACTCCTTAGATCTGAAGGCTAGCACTCCAACAGATACTACTTGTTAAGGAAATACAACGGTAGTATACAGCACAGTAATGAAGAAAACAAAAACGGAATTTTTCTAACTTTAGAATACGAATTTCTATTTTCCCACCAAAATCAGAGTCAGTCTTTTCTTCAGAACTTCTCCTCTATTTATAAGCTCGCCTAGAAAACTCTATTTATAAGCTTGCCTGGTTAGACTAGTCACTAGGGTCTACAGATCACAACCGCAACCACACCCGACTTGGTCCAGCTCGGTGCATGCACCTGATCCACACGTAACTCTCTACTGGCATACACCCCACTTAGGAGCTATAAATGTATATATAAATGATATAATCATTAGCACCATCAAATGTAGGACTAAACACATATGGTAAATTAAATTACCCAATATATATGCCGAATTGCAAAAATACTTTAATTGGAATCTATACATCCAAAAGAGTCCTATAGAGTTAGAATTAAACAAGAGTCCTAAAACAAAATTAGGGAGATAGAGTTTTAATGTTTTGAAACTTATCTAAATAATATATTATTTTATAGTATTATTTTATTTTCAAAACAAAAATCCAACATTCTTCAACCTAACTTTGATAATTATCGCATCCTCATGAGACGTATGGATATAAACTATTTCTTTTCCTGCAAAGCTTATGGGTTCACTTTAAACAAAACGAGTTACAATCGAGGGCTCAACGACGCCTACAACATGTGTACTCTGCTTAACTTGCCTAATAGACTTTGGAGTTGGTTTTCCAAAGATTGTGTAAATTCTAGGAAGAGGAGTATATGCTTTTTTCATTTTCAAATTTAGGAACCCTAATTCTGTTATCGGAGAACATTGGTTTCTATTGCGAGAGATGAGGATCTTTAGGAAACTAAGGCTTTATTGGCTATAATCCGTGACTTACGAAGAATTCAAACTTTGGTGTTCGGAATTCTCCCCTCCATTATTCTGTAGCTTAAGGCCACCTGAGGCAATATACATATTATTTATCTGTTGCATTCGTATCAACTTCAATCTTAATATCTTCAATTCACGGGTACTACAATTGTTTCCTCTCATCGATGGCTGAGTTGTTTTGAATATTTAGAATGTCTCTCTCTATTTGAATCAGGAGTTGATAATAATCTCCAGAATTCCATGGACAAGTAAACCAATCCAACCGCCCAACTTGATTTTGTTGTCATTATCATTTATTCATCTTGCATTTGATTGAATTTTTCGTTCCAAGTTCATACTTTTCACAATGTTAATTTTAGACTACTTAAATCTGATTTTGGACCCTTCTTATTCAAAATTGAGTCACTCATCCTGTTGAACATACTACTTACTTTGATGCAAGCTTGTTCTCTCCTTAAATGGAGTGCGAGTAGCATTTTATTTTACTGCCTTAAATGGGCATTCTCGATGCATTAAGCTCCTCCTTGTGGAATACATTCCCAACATTCTTGATGTATGGACTACATTTAAGAAAATAATTTATAAACAAGAATCACGATAAGAATTCGATGAAGGGATTGCACTGCATTGTTCTTCTTTTTCTTTATGGTATACTTAAAATTATTGATTTACATTACTCTGTTTCATTTTCTTGTGGCCAATGCTCTTTACAAAATAATAAATAAATCTTCCAATGGAGGTATCATTACCCTCCACATGGCAGCATTAAATGGACATGCAGAGACTGTGTAGTTGCTCTTAGACTTAGGTGCCTGCATTTTAGAAATTACTGTGAGAGATAGTACGACAATTGATCTGATTGGTAATGCACTTTAGTGCTTGATATTAATTTCTAATCGTTACTCATCCTTTATTACAACAACAATTTATTCTAATCATGGTTGAAAATACAAGGGACATTTTCTTGTTCTATGGACTTAATGATTTTTGTTTCCCTCTTAGAAGATATTCAAGATTCAATGTCCAGTGATTTTAATTTAACTTGGTTTATTTAATTTTCTGTGTCAACATAATTTGATAACTTTTGAATTCATGCATAATAGTTTCACAAGTAATTCCGTTCAAACTGATGAAACTATTGAATTGTTTTATTTCTTACATTGTCTTATTAAATTACATTACTCAATTCCTTTTCTAGGGATTCGATGTATGGACTACCCTTAAGAAAAGAATTTGATAAACAAGAATCCAGAGAAGAATTCGATGAAGGGTACACATTGCATTATTCTTCTTTCACTTTATAATATATTGAATTCTATTGATTTACGTACTTTGTTTCATTTTCTTGTGGCCAATGCTCTTTGCAAAATAATAAATAAACTTGCCAATAAAGGTATCATTACCCTCCACATGGCAGCATTAAATGGATATGTGGAGACTATGTAGTGGCTCTTAGACTTAGGTGCCTGCATTTTAGAAATTACTGTGGGAGATGATACAACGATCTGATTGGTAATGCATTTTAGTGTTTGATGTTAATTTCTAATTATTACTCATCCTTTGGTACAAGAACAACTTATTCTAACCATGGTTGAAGATACAAGGCAACAATTTTCTGTTTTATGGACTTAATAGTTTCTGTTTCGCTCTTAGAAAAGATTCAATATCCAGTGATTTTAATTTAATTTGGTTTATCTAATTTTTTGTGTTAGCATAAATTAATAACTTCTGAATTCATGCATAACAATTCCACAAAGTAATTCTGTTTAGACTAATAAATCTCTTGAAGTGTTTTATTTCTTATATATATCTTATTAAATTGCATTACTCAATTCCTTATCTAAGAACTTAATGTAACCATGTACCCGATTGGCCAGCACCAGCATTTGAAAGAAAGCATCTATGCATACATATGGAACTTACTACAAGCTAACCAACATTGTCAATGATTTGTCTCACATGATTTGGCTAGCACTATTCTCAATTAAAATTTATGTGTAAAAAATAAGGAAAAAAATGCCCATTGATGTACAGGTGATCTCCAAGATTTCAAAACTCATACTACAAGGTCAAGAGTTCGACCCTGGGGTCAAGGGTGAAACCTTGTTGTATATGTATAAAGCTGCCCAGGAAGATTTAGTCGAGGTACGCACAAATTTCGGTTCCAAAATAAGAGCAAAAAATTTAACAAGTTTGAAAAGGTAGCGGTCACTTGACAACACCAGCTTGAAGAGGAGAAGCTTCTTTACAAGTTCAAGACCAAATCTATACAAAGGTGTCACTTAAATTCTAAATTATCTATATGGAAGTGAAATTTGATTAGTAAACCTGAAATTTTCAAAAGAAGAAATTTAATAAATTGTCATGCAATTTAAGAAATCCTGTCACCCTTTCTAACTTGCTATTTCTTGCTTTATTTATGTTATTCTTCATTGTCTATAATAGAATAATAAATATTGTAGACATAAATTAATGACATCAAAAGTCACAGAATAAAATAATGTTTAATATGATTGTTTTTTCAAATTTATAGTTGCTTCAATTTTTTTCTTTCAATTTTTTCCCCATATATCACTACGTGCATTTGCACATGCGCTTTTTATTAGTCATACTACTATTATAAAAGCATGTACTCTTCCTTTTTCGCAAATCTTTTTCTGTCCTTTTCTGTCCATATTATTTTTCAAAATACCAATAATGTTGTACTATTTGTTATTTCTTTAGTTATTTTTGCAAGGATAATTTGAACATTTTAGTCATAAATTATTATTAATTTATCATTAATTTTAATCTCTCTCTTAATTTCTCTCTCGACCTCTCTCAATCTCTCTCAAATCTGTCGGTCTCTCGAACCCCTCAATCTCACTTCCACTCGAACTCTCTCTGAATTTCTCTCTAAATCAGCAAAGTCGCTAAGTGGAAACTAGGGTTTCTGTTCTTGGAGAATTCTCGGTGATGGTAATACAAGTATTTGGACGGATCTAGGGTTTCTTTTTTTCTCGTCGAATTGCGAATTTGCGATACGACTCTAGGGTTTCATGGATCGAATCTCTCTAAGATTTTCAACGTCGATCATTCATTGAAAGGTTCTCCTTTTTGTTTTCCTTTTGATGCTGGCTTTCCTTTTTCTTGTCCCAATTTCAAACTACTTGAGCAGCAATTTGTTGACTCAAGGGTCTTGGTTATCGATTTATCTCATATATTTCTTTTACGATGTTCAATCCCGGTCCTCCTTTTGAAGTTGGAACCTTTTTTGCGGCTTTCTCTTGTTTTTCTATTTTAAGGGTAAGGGTAAGGGTAAGGGTAAGGGGGTTTTGTGCAATTTAAACCTTGTTCAATAATCAGCAGGGATTGTCCTTCATGTCTGGCTATTCAAATAGATTTATTTTAAAGGAAGGAAGAAGATCGATAGAAAGATATGGCCATCGATCAATGCTCGGCCTCGGAGAGCTGTTCTGGTCTCGGGGTGAGTCCAAGAATTTCATTTTCTCATGACCTACGCCACTCAGAAGTCGTGCCTATGGAAGAAAAAAGCCAGAGATCAGATGGGTCGCTCTTGGATTCAACTCATAGTTCCTCAAATCCCAGTGGCTGCTAGACGCAAAGGTTTCTTCTAACAAAATACTGTACAGCAGCTTGTCACAACAAAGTTTACTTGGTCAATGACCTATGGAGGATCAAAGCCAGTGAAGATTCATGCAAAACATTTTTCCGAAGCTTCCAACTTAAGAATTAGTGATGATAAACCCTAGAGGAACTGAGTTCCTTTTTTCTTTTCTGTTTTGGGTCAGAACAGTAATCAAGGTGGAAGTCATGCAAATTATGAAAGAAAATGTCAAAACAAAAAAGAAGCATCAAACGTTGGGAGTAAGCCTCTCAATCTTAAAGCCTACAGCTTTGAACATGCTTTAGATCAGTTACTTGAAAGAAATGTGTGTCAAATGGACTCAACACAAGTTCATATAACACACGAAAGAAATTTATTGAAATTTGTTATGATAAGGTTGTCAATGTTTCTACTTGTAGATAAAGATGAATTCTCAAAGAGTTTCCCCGCTCAGTCCCGAAGAAGTCTAACTCACCATTTCTTACCTTTTTCAAGACCATTTTCTTCAACTTGGTAAAACAACCCTTAAGCTATTTCAACACGGGACCATTGGTTTTCAAAGTTAAAAAATAAAAATAAGAAGAAGAAGAAGAAGAAGAAGAAATGGGACCAAAAACGCAAGTAAATTGAAAACCCTAGCATTCTCTCTACTCTTGACGTCTTCCTCTTTGTTGCTCCCAATCTCAACCATGGGTTTTGCTTCAGTGCTGCACAATTAATGTGCATTGCTAAGCTGCCTATGATCAAGGTCAATTTTGATGGCCCATTTTATTTATTTATTATTTTTTGTGAACTACATTGAACCCCCCCCCAAAAAAAAAAAGTGTGGTACGTAATTAATGCGTAATTATTGAACAACATTGAAGCCAAACTCCTCAACCATGAAAATTGCTTGGGTGCTACGTAATTAACGCGTAGAACCTACAGCGAACGGTTCTCTTGTGTGTACCTGCCGCGAACGGTTCTAATGTACTAAACCATACAAATCCTTGTGCATTCCCACCTCGTGGATAGGACACAACCAATTCTTTTCACATTTAATCAATAAAGTGTGTACTTTTTTAAAAAAATAAATAAATAAAATGTTTCGTTGTATGATTGATGCTTATGGATAGGATTCCTACGAAGTATAAGTTATTTTGGCATGATTAAACGTTTGGCTGCTAATCAATGGTAATCGGTGCATAACTGGGGCTTATTCATAGCAGTATGAAGTACACATGTTGAACTTTTCTTGTTTTTAGGGTTATTGATGTGGCTTAGGTTCTAAAAGGCATTCTTGAAGCAAAGATATGCTAGAAGCTTAGAACCACTCTTATAAATTGGGATCAATTTGAAATTGATGAGATCAGAAGATGGAAGATGTGAGATTTTCAATGTCTTGCAAAACAAGACCGTGGCATGAGATTTTTCAACTGTACCAATGAGTTTAACATGTGCTTCCATGACGCAGACATCATTCACCAGGTATGAGAAAGTGTATTATGACCCACCATTAAATCCCTTGTGTTTAAGTTAACATAGAAATGAAAACATATTAAAAATAAGACCCTGCCATAATGTCTTGGACAGGCATGCTGGTGCTCAACTTATGGACACTAATGTCCTTTGATAAATAATAAACTACAGATAAGGTAATGAAATCTTTGCAATTTTAAGTTCCAACCTAAACTGAGCTTTTGAACCACTAGAGTACAACATCGGTACATACCTTAATTTCTAATATTCAATACTAAGAAGTAAATATTTTTTAATTAAAAGCATGTAAATATCTATAATGGAGGAAACAGATTTATCTCAATCTTGTCCTACAAGAATATCTTGAAAAAAAAAAAAAAAAAAACCCAAAGTCTAATAAAGAAACACAATGGGTTGATAATTCCTAATATGAACACAACTCAAGCAACATAATGGGTTGAAGATTCCTAATATGAACGCAACTTATAATAGAACTCAAACAGTAGTATTATTTAAGAAAGCTACGACCATGGAAGAAGAGCAGTATTTTATTTCCAGAGTAGAGTTTAAGCTGTTGGATTTTGTTTTAAAAAATATATAATATAATATAATATACTATTTAGATAAGTTTCAAAATCATTAAAATTCTATCTTATTTTAGGATTCTTGTTTCTATAGGACTCTTCTGGATGTATATTAGGTGATTTAGATTACCATATGCGTTTAGTCCCACATCGGATGGAGCTAATGATTATATGATTATATAATCGTATATAGCTCCTAAGTGGGGTGTATGCTGGTAGAGAGCTATGTGTGGATCACGCGTATGCAACGAGCTGGACCAAGTCGGGCGTGGTTGCGGTAGTGGTCCGTAGACCCTAGTCTAACCAAGCCATGGGACACCTTAATATTATATAAATAATATTAAGTTGTCTATGATGGGACTTGGGTCGTGGGTCATGGATCTAAAAAATCCAGCTTTGGGTTTTGCAGTAGAGAGGTGACTGATCATACAGTCACAACTCTCTGCAGATGACCTTACGTACATATGCAGCCCTCTGAAGGTGTCCATACGAGTCAGTAAATAGAGGTTAAGCTCTGAACAAGAGGCCATTCCGTTTTTGGTGAAAAACAGAATTTCGAAAATCTAGTGTTAGAAAATTCCTTCTTTTGTTTTCTTCATTCGGTGCTGTGTATTACCTTCAGATCTCCTTTGCAAGTAGACTCCGTTGGAGTGCTGCCTTCGGATCTAAGAGTTGTTGTATCTTGGAGGTAAGAACATCAAGGTCAAACCCAGCAACATAAAGGGGGCGTTCAAATACCTTAAGGAAAAGTACAGTTCGTACACCTCAACTCACCCTGTGAAAGTTCGTGTTGTTTTCCTTTCGTTCATTCTACTACATTTGGGTAAGTGATACTGACATAAAGATTTCGTTATATATTTATTTCTTTTTTATTCTGTTATTGGTCTGTCTGTACTGTGCCTCTGGTCTTCTGGTTCTAACATAAGCTCCGACAAATTTGAAGGCAGAAAAATTTAAAGATGAAAGGAATTTTCGGATTAAGGTATGAATCCATTCGTTCGACCTTACGCATTCATGCAATTTGCGATTCTCATGTTGAAATTTAATTAATCTTACTTGTTCGTTGTTATCTTCTCTAAAAGTTGTTTTGTTTTATTTAATTTTACTATGCCTGATCATTCCATTGAACTGAGATTACTTTTAAGAAACTGCATAATTAAAACACGATGAAATCGACTGGAAATTCAAAATTGAATTTTATTTCGTTATTTTGGGATAAGAAAAGGAAAAACGGAGATAGAAAGAGGGAAAAGAATTGGAAAAGAACCGGATTGTAGAAACTAACTCTAATATAACTTCGTCGGCTTCACTGAACATAGTTCTTCATCTGGCGATGCTCCAACACCTTCCTGATTTTGAATCGTATGCTCTGAAACTTGTTGTTCGATCACACCTTTGGTTTAAAATCCATCGTATTATTCTGCTTCCAGGACTTGCAATAGTTCACCTCGGTGTGCTACAGGAAGTAACAGAGACAGATAGCTGAGGGACAGATCGCAGAAATAAACCCAGTCTCTTGGAAGAAAGAAGAGAGATGGTAGAAACAAATCGAGCCACCATTAAGAAAGAAGAGAGAGAGAGAGAGAGAGAGAGAGAGAGAGAGAGAGAGAGAGAGAGAGAGGCCCTGAGGGAGATTGCAGCACTAACAAGGCACAAAGCTGCTTTGTCTTTCTCATAGTAGTCGAGTCTACTTAAGAAAGGAGAGAGAGTGAGATAAAGAGAGAGGCCCTGAGAGATTGCATCTCTAACCGACTCAAATGGAAGAAATAAGATATTTCTCAACCATGACCCAGCTTTGTTCTTGACCCAGCTTTGTTCTTCAAGGAAGTGCCACATATTTTTTTATTCTTTTTTTATAAATGATTCAAAATTCAAATTTAATTTTATTCTATTTTGCAAATAGAAAATCGAAAAAACTGAGGCTGATGTGGTTATTCTATATGGTTAATTTTTTCGTCTTTTGCATTAACCATAAGCCCATGTGGCTCTGGTCCGACATTAACCCTTTCGTGTAACTTTATATTGTAAAGAGTGTTTTTGTTTCTTGTGAGGGATCACTTATAGCCAACTAGTGAATGGTTAGGATTGAATTGCTGAAATAAAACATGCAATTAACTTTATTTTAGTTTTGTTTCTTTTTTATTAGATTTTGTCTTATATGAAGTTGATCTCCCTCTCATCTTTTCAATTGTTAACCTTTCATACTTCATACAATTGAAGATATAATAAGGTGCTTTTATACTCCAGTTTTGCCACAAATTTTTCACTTGACTATTGTATCCTCTATTTTTATTTAAATGCATATTTTTTGTATTAGATTCTTTGTCATTTTATTTTTTACTTGTAAATTCTTGGTACCCTTTTTATATTTTTTTAATTTAAATTCGTAAAATCAAATCGAGAAAGAAATTTTTCTTAGAAAAGAGATTAAAATATACATTTCTCTTTTATCTCAAACAATCTTCCTTATACATCATATATCATAATACTATCATACTAATAAGAAAAATAAAATCTTCTCCTAATTTAAACCTCCTTCGATTTCTGCTTCCTTAATTATATATTTATATTTTTTTTAAATGATGATTTATCTCCTCCTGCAATTTGAGTTCATTAAAAGTTATCCTAATATTCTTGATTGATCAACTGCCTAACAAAAAGTCTCCTAATTTTATCTCATTCTTTCTATTAAGAATACAAAAGTACTACTACTAATTTGAACAAAAATAAGGAATGCAATATGCAAAGAAAACATTTGCACCGAAAAAGGATCACATGTTTTTATATAATAATATGAATGCTAGTATGATATATCCAAAAAAGAGGGGAAATATATAATAACAACAATGTATCAAATAACCTGAGGAGCATTTGGGTCCTTACACGTTTGAAATTTGAATATACTTAATGGCAACTAACTGTGTTAGTCTGGTTAGGACCCACACATAAAAACTCTAAATCAATAGATATATTGACATTTAAAAGAATTGACTAAAGTAATTGAGAGATAAAGGCTAACCACACATGGAAATACACTAATCAAAAAAATAAAACATATATAAATTTTGTTATTTGGTTCAATGTCCGTTATAACCAGTAGCTGTCGCCTCCAAACCGAATTTCAACCAAAATTGTTAAAAAGGCAAGTGATTGATCTAGATCAAATCTGACATAATTTAGCTCAATCTTATGTGTTTAGTTTAGTTTGGTTTTGGTTTTGGTTGCTTTACTTAGAAACTGAAATTTTTTTTTCCACTTTCCTTTTTCAATCAAAATATCCTTATTTAGGCATTTTCATTGATGGTAGTGAGAATTAATGGGATTTCAGTACAAACCAATAACCCTCTTGACAGTGCCTATATATATGAAAGTTATGATGTTCTTTGTCAAGACAACAATTGATAAAGATCTTTGTCAATACAAGCTTTTGACCAAAAAATGGCTTCACTCAAGCTTCACTTAGTCTTTCTTCTTATCATTTCTTTTATCTTATTCGCAGAATCAATCAGTGAGTCTCTCTTATCTCTCTCATAAAAACATATATTCAAAAATATAGAGCAAGACTAACACTTCTTCTTCTGTTTTTCCCTCCATAGGTACAGAAATGAAGGAAGTTAGTGAAACTGTTGTGAAAGTGAAAAGAGATTGCATAACATGCGTGGGTGGTGCAGAAGGATGTACGTTGGAATGTGCTGAATATGGAATTACAACTGGCAAAAAATGCAAGTTAAATGGGAGGTTGTGTTGCTGCATTTAAGTGATAATAAACCTGTGTTACTATTTATCATGAAAAATTAAATAAATAGAGAATTCTTATAAGGACTTGTTCATTAACCTTTCTTCAAAATACAAATCAAGCATTATTAGAAGTGGATATTGATGTCGAGGATCTTGAACAAGAAATCGAGGAAATACCACAAGTCGAAGAACAATTCCACAACCTTACATTAACTCATATTTATTAAATGACAACTTGTCAACATATTTGGGAAAATAATATAGGGAATTTACACATAGGATGTATATACTGTCGCTTTTGGCCATCACTTCAAAATAAATATCAATGTAATATATGTTATCAGGAATAATGAAATCCTGGTTTAACAGAAAACCTTCACCCTTCCCTAAAACATCAACATCTCCTCCAAGTATAATTCTTCCTCAAAATCTTCCATCTACAACAGCACCCTCAGACCTAAAATTTATTCAATTAGAACAAACCACACATTTACATGCCCATCAAATTCAACAATTAAATACCAATGTAACACATATTGAATCTGATATTGTTACTATTAAAAATGATGCTCCGATATTAAAATAAAACTTACAAATCTAAATACAAAGTTTGATACCCAAATTACTAAAATAAACCAGCAAATTCAATATCTAACTAATACGCTTCGATTTTCTCAACCCTCTGAACAAACACCCACTGAACAATTCCATGATGAATTATTTCTAGAACAACCTCTTGATTCTTCTGAAAATACTGAATTAACTAATACCCAATCCACTGATTTTCAATGTTCTTCTAATCCCACAATTCGATCATTACATGTTAAGATAAAACTTATCTTACAAAATCACAAAGAAATTTATCTTATGACCACTATTGACACTGGCTCTACAAAGAATCTCCTCTCCTCTCACTTTGTTTCTGAACATGATATTGAACCTATACCCAATCCCAAATCTACTCTTAGCTATGGTATAGATAACATTCATCATTATTATACTCATCAACTTATACCCGCTGAAATTTCTTTTCGCGGTCACTGTAAACAATATGCTTTACGCTACCCAATCTACCATGTTTACATCAAAACCAACATGCCTCCTACAATCGACATGCTTTTGGGCTTACAATTTCTCTTCCTTCTGAATTCTGGTTTTCTCCTTACTAAGGAAGCTCTTTGTGTCTTTGATAAATCTGTCCTTACTCCCTCCATTTCTGATCAAGAATTTTTTGTATCAAAGTCCGCAGCTCTTCGTGGTGGAATAGTTAAAGTCAAAAAATTTAATAAAAAACTACAATCCACACTAACACAAAAACCCCAAACACAAACTTGTGCATGCTCTAGAAATCAATGTGGATTTACCCCTACTACAACTTCAGTATAATGAACACCATGAAACTATATGCAGAGGAACAATAGAAGACTTCTGTATAATAGAGCCAGCACATTTTGAACACTTAGTTACAGGAAAATCCCTATACTACAGTATAGAATCAAATAATGAAATCCAGCAGATAATTAGAAATCTAGAAAAAATAGAAATTATAGGGAATGACAACCCATTAAAACATTGGGAAATAGCTAAACCTATATGTAAATTAGATATCATTAATAATGAAATGAGAATAGATACTGGACAAGTTAAGTATACACCAAAAGATAATGAAGAATTTGAAATGCACATGAAAGAATTAGTAAAATACAAATTATTCAAAAATCAAATTCAAAACATTCTAGTACCGCCTTTATAGTAAATAATCATGCTGAACAAATTAAAGTAAAACTAGAATGGTAATAAATTATAAGAGATTGAATGATAATAAACATGAAGATTCGTATAAAATACCTGAACGAGATTATTTGCTAAGTTATATACAAGACTGTACAATTTTTAGCAAATTTGATTGTAAATCAGGTTTTCACCAAATAAAAATACATAAAGAATCAATTGAATGGACAACATTCTCAACAACCTTAGGTCATTTCAAATGGTTAGTTATGCCATTTGGATTGAAAAATGCTCCATTTGTTTTTCAAAGACGAATGGACGAAATATTTCTTAAACACAGGTAATTTGCTATAGTATATATTGATGATATCTTAGTCTATAGCTAAATTTCCCAAGAACACATAAGCCATTTGAAAATAAGATATGCAGAATTTATGAATAATGGAATAATAATCTCAAAAAAGAAAATGGAATTAGGAAAACAATTTATATAATTTTTAGGAATGGAATTAGGCAATGGAACAATAAAATTACAACCACATATTGCCACCAAAATAAAAGAATTTCTTGATAAATTAACATCAATCACACAAATAAGGTCATTTTTAGGACTAGCAAATCAAGTTAGACCATTTATACAAAATTTAGGAAAATACTTAGGACCTTTATACCATAAAACATCACCAAATGGAGAACATAAATGGAATAATCAGGATATTATACTTGTACAAAAAATATAAACCCTTTTCAACAACATACCCCCATTAAGGTTAGCCACCGACAGAGATTACCGAATAATAGAAACCGATGGTTGTGAAGATGGCTGGGGAGCCATTCTAAAAATTAAACCATCAGAACAACATCCTAAATCTGCTGAGGAAATTAGTAGGTACAATTCAGGAAAATTCAGTATAAAAACATTAACTTCTGTTGAATATGAAATTGAGGCCTTATTAAAAGGACTTGATTGCATGGAAATATTTTTAACAAATAGACCATTCACAATTAGAACAGATTACGTTGGGCAAGGCATTTAAAATTAAAAAGCTTTGGGTAGAAAGTGATTCAAAAGCTGTGGTGACTTTAATACAGCAGAAGAAAATACTTTGGTATATCTTTCATATGTGGAGAGAGTTACAAGAATATTTGTTTACTATAGATTGGAAGATTTCACATTGCTATCGTGAAACTAATACGGTGGCAGATTTTTTGACAAATTCGGCAGCTAGAACAACAACTTCTGATATTAACATTCCTTGGTCAGCTTCAATCCTTAATGAACTTGATGTGGATGCCTCTAGACGTCCTAGATTTCGTTTTATAAGTTAGTGTTTTTCTAATCTGAGCAGGAACCAGTGAGGAAGGGTGTATTGGGGGCAACAGTTGTTGCGGGTAAGGGAGGTTGGTTCTTTATACGGTATTAATTGATGTATTTTTAATATTTCTTCTTCGCTTAATATAATGATCCTTTTAGCGGAAAAAAAAGATTGTGAAGCCATAGTAAAAGCATACCAAAATTTGAATGAGCGAAAAATACAGCATAGAAGATGGGTAATTTTAAGAAATCACTTTTATAATAGAGGTTTAAAAATAAAAATAGAACACATCAAAGGAACGGACAATAAAACAGCGGATTTATTATCTCGCATACATCAAATCTTACAAGACCCTGGATAATTTGCAGGAGGACGATATGCTTCGAGAACTCATACAGCGAAGCTGTACAACTCCTAAACAACCCTCTACATCTTCAAACCCCACAAACAACCCTCTTTTGCAAATATGGCACAGAGGAAGATATCATGTACACAATGTGAACAAATGCAGAAGAAAAACAAAGCTCTACTGGATCAAATTGCTAGTAGCACTTTGCGTATAAATACCCTCAACCATGAGAATGCTGCAAAAGACAGAACAATACAAAGATTGGAAGCTCAAAACAAAAGTCTTTTAGCAGAATTGCAAATGTTCAAAGCACAAGCTGCTCCATCATCTGGAGATACAAGAATAACTTCATCTCCCACATCCGGAATGGAAGCTGAGCCATCAAACAATACAAGCACAACCATGGCTACATTTAAGGATGAAATACTAGGAGATGTCAAAAATTTTCTCCAACAACAATTTGCACAATTTAATGGAAGCTATCGTGGGTCCATAAACCCACAAGACGAATAAGAAAGAACATTGTCCCCACAAGAAGATTTTGAATATGAAATAGTAAGACGGCAACGCAACAAAGGCAAGTCACCGTCAACATCTCAAAATCTACTCGAAATGTAGATTGAACAAAGGGGTGATTCCCTCACCATCCGTCTCACAGCCATATGACTTAAAACTAAGGCATGGTTTTAGTGGACCTTAGCAAAACCACTAAGATTTTGGCCCAATCTATAAAGGACCACATGGTTCATCAGACAACCACGTAAAATTACATTTCTGTCTGTAATCCCGTGAATTGGGATAAAATAGACTCCATGGTAGTACCAACCATGAAAAATATTTGATAAACTTTGTTGGATAGTAAAAACCAACTCAATAAAAACCCTGCTGGATAACATCGGGTTAACACACTGAGTCAAATCAATGAGAAAAACAGTGAATTCACTATTCACATGGAATGCCTCGAGGAGACTCTAGAAGAACACTACAACAACGGAATATTCCAAGCATAATTCTCCCCTGCGCCAGCACAAGACATTGCGTCAACACAATTATTGATAAGATGAACAGTCGTAGAACATATTGGGATTTTCTCAAAAAGAAGAAGGACAAAATTGTCCATGAATAGTAAAACAACAAAAAGTCCAAACATGAACAGTGAAATATCATTGTCCATGAACAGTAATACAAGAAAAATCTCCGCCACTTGAATAGTAACTGCATAATTGGTGCTGGATGAATAGTAAATGTCCCTTTCTGAATAGTAAAAAGTTACTCATTTGTTTTTTTGCATAGGTTTTCTCTTTTGCTTATAAATAAGCTTGTAAACAAAGACAGAGGGCCTCGCATCTTGTAAGCCTCGCATCTTGTATGCCTCGCATCTTGTAGGCCTCGCATCTTTTAAGCCTCGCATCTTGTACTCTGCATTCTGTATGTTTGAAGTTCGAGAGCTCTGGAAAAAAAAAAAGAGAGAGAAATTTGAGAGTTTTTATTTTCTTTTCTAAACGCTTGTAATGATCTTCAAGGAGCTAATACCTCTGCATATGTAATGCTCGTTCTTAATATATAGTAGAATTTTAGCATAATGGTTAGTATTCTCTCACTACCTTCTTTAGTTTTCGGGAACTCGAAAGGGAACCCTGAGTAATTGAGATGTAGTTTCTGAGCCTGTTTCTGCTTCTTTTTATTTTTTTCTTTAATTTCTTCGAGGAAGGATTTGAGATGGATAGCCTACAGTCATGCTTCCTTCATCTCCTAGGCCCCTCGATAATTTTCGCATTTCATGCATCATTTTTAGAATTGCATATGTAGATTCTAGTTCTTGTAATTATGTCTGGCTTCATTCCTTTTATCAAGTTAAAAAAAAATTTTGAAAATCTAATGATGTAATTTTAATTTCTGTTATAAGGATAAATCTAGGCATAAACTCCTCCTAAGTTAAATTCCTCCAGTAAGACCCAAGTACTGGCTAATTCTTGAGCAATCTAAGGATCAGATACTAGTCCAAAAGACTTGATTGTAAGACTCGCTTGCTATGTGCGTTAAGGCGTTGTTAGGTGAGGATTGGGCCTCTGATCTTTGTTAAGCTGATAAATTAGGATCGAAAAGGCATGCGATGGTGCCACCGAAGGATTTTGAATAACAGAAGTTTCAATCAAATTGGACGATTTGATAAATTCAACTTGATAATTTTATTATGTCACCACAAAAGTCTTTGGTCACTTGACCCTAACATCCTTCAGGCAGAAACCAGTTCTGTTAATCACCGAAGGAATCTTCACACACACACTGTGGTAAAAAAAAAAAAAATCACGAGGTCTATGGTGAGGAGACTAAACGATTCGTTCGCTCCCGCCCATGTGTGGCTCTAGCATACGCGCTATGTCACCCACGCACTTATATTGGTATCTCTGTCTCTGTCTCTTTAGAGGTACTTCTCGTTATTGTTTATGTGTTGGAGGTTTTGACACTGATGTATACGGTTATGTTGATTCATTTTATTCAAGAGACAGAGATAGTGAAAGAAGTACCATTGGTTATGTATTTACTATAGGTGGAACTTCAGTTAGTTGTGTAATAACCCCCGTATTTCTAATATATATATATATATATATATTAGAAATACGGGGGTTATTACACAACTAACTGTAGTTCCACCTATAGTAAATACATAACCAATGGTACTTCTTTCACTATCTCTGTCTCTTGAATAAAATGAATCAACATAACCGTATACATCAGTGTCAAAACCTCCAACACATAAACAATAACGAGAAGTACCTCTAAAGAATCTTAAGATCCATTAGACAACTCTTCAATGTTCTTTTCTAGTGCTCCCACTGCATGTGATATGTTCAATCTGGTACTTAGCATCACATACATCGAATTCCCAACTATTGAAGAATATGACATATTTGCTATAAATTCATTTTTCTCCTCTGTAGAAGGACATTGATCCTTTGAAAGTTTGAAGTGATTTGCTAATAGAGTAGAAATTGGTTTTGTTTTATCTATGTTGAACCTTTTTAACACCTTTTCCACATAATTTTCTTGAGAAAGCCACACCTTTTTTCCCCTTTCTATCCCTTCTTATTTGCATGCCAAGAATCTATTTTGTTTCTGTTGAGTCCCTTATATCAAAGGCTTCAAACAAACTTTTCTTGAGATCATTAATTCTTTATATGTTTGATTTTGCAACAAGCATATCATCTATATACAATGCAAGCATTAAGAAATCTCAATTCTCAATTATTATTTTTTTAAATAAACATAGTGATTATATTGATATCTAACAAATTTTGTTTATTGCATGAATTTATTAAATTTTAACTACCATTGCCTTGAAGTTTGTTTGAGACCATACAAGTTTCTTTTCAATTTGCACACCAATTTTTATTTGCCTTTCACTCAAGACCTTTAAATTGATGAATGTAAGTCTCATCGTTCAAATCACAATGGAGGAATGTTATCTTAACATTCAATTGCTCAAGATGTAGATCTTCTACTGCTACTATGCTCAACAAAATATGAATTGAAGTCATTTTAACAATTGAGAAAAAATTTCTTGAAAATCAATACTTTTTTTTTGTGCAAGCCCCTTCACTACAAGTCTAGCCTTGTACACTTTGTCCCTCCAACTTCATTCTTTATTTTATTAACCTATTTTTCGTACATAACCTTTTTCTCTGTGGTACCTTTACTAAATCCCATGTTTTATTTTGCTTTAATGAACTCGTCTATTTTTCATAGTTTGCTCCCACTTCTCTCTAGCTTTATCCTGTATAGCCTCATTAAAACACTCTAGCTCACTAGCATTATTATATGAGACATAGTTCAAAGACGAAGAATATTTATTTAGGGGTCAATTTCACAACTCTTCTTAAAATAAGGGTTATTGTTTCTTGTTATTGAAGATTTTTAGATCAATATTTTGATTTTCTCTAGATTCTCCATATGAACTATCATTTAAATTTTTTAGATTTTCTGCACTAAGTATAATTCCTCCTACAACTTCTTCAAGTTCAAAAAACTCAATTTCATCACTCTTCTCTTGTTATTGCCTATTTTCATACATGAAGTTCTCATAAAAACATCTCTACATTTAATGATTTTATTTTTCTCATACTCATAAAAAATAACAAGTTGATCCCCACCATATCCAATGTGAATGCACACTTAATAGACTTTGGATTTAATTCTTTCTATTTTCTTTATCAACATAAGCATAGGCAATACAACCACAAGTACTCAAAAAAAAAAAAAATTACCCTCTTCCCCCGTCCAGGCTTCTTTTGGTAGTCCAACGTGAATTCTCATGCTCCTTGCACTTTCTAAGATTGTTCTGTTCATTCTTTTTGTCACTCCATTTTCTTGAGGTGTCTTTAGTGGTGTTTTTATTCTTCTGATTCCATTCAAGACATAATATTCTTGTAGCCTCTAATTCTATATTCTCTATTATTATCAGTTTTGAAACATTTCACTTTGTTTCCTATCTTGAATTCTACAAGAGTTTTTCTCTTAAAAATATAAAAAACTTCAATTTTTTTCTCTAATTGCAAAACCTATATTTTTCTAGTAGTATCATCAATAAATGAAACAAAATAAGACTCTCTACCTAAACATTTTCCTGAGCTGCTCCTTATACATCTAAGTGAATAAGCTTCAATTTTTCTAATTTTTTTTTCTTTCTCTTCTTCCTTTGTGAAAACCCACCCTTTTTTATTTTCCATATATGCAATGTTCATAGAACTCCAAATCAATTGCATTAAAATTAGGTAGCAAGTTCCTTGGGTGTAGTTTTTTTTATCCATGTTTCACTTAATGTCCAAGTCTATGATGCTAAAGGGTCATATACCCTTTTGTAGATACTGTTGAAATAACATTATTAGTACTAGTAAACATGTACAAAGTACCACCAACCAATTTTTCCTTGGCCATAACTAGAGACCCCCTTGTAATTTTCCATTGGCTATTCCCAAAATTTATAAAGTAATATTCTTTATCCAATTTACTTGTTGAAATTAAATTATTTTTCAAATTAGGGACATAGCGTGTATCCTTTAATTTCAAAAAATCATTATCTAATTGTTTTGTTTCCTACAATCTTGCATTCTTGTCCATTTTCAACAGTAACATGCCCAAAATTACCATATAAATCAACATAATTTAAAATTTTTTTTTATGTGAAGTGTAGTGAATGCAATAGTAGAATCAATAAACCAAATGTCAAATTTAACATCTACGTACAGATGTAGATAAACATAAATCATTGTATACCTCGTCATTTGTAGTCACCATGTTTGCATCTTCCTCATCTACTTGTTTCCCTTTTTCTTCTTTCGTTTCCCCCATCCAATTGTCCTTCTTTTTATGGCCTACCTTTCAATAGTTGCAACACTTTCTGGTAATTTTGCAATCTACTTCTTGGTTATAACTTCCTTTCACCCAAATTTTTACCATTTTCTTGTTGTCTTCCCCTTGTTTTAGCCAATAACATAGTTCTAGATGAAGCCTCAGAACTCTTCTTTGTATCTCATCCTTGAGTATACAACTGCAAACATCATTGAAGACTAACTTCTCAATAATTATATTTCTAATAACCATATCCAAATTATTCTATCTTTCAAACAAATAACATAAAAACAATAAAGCTCTAAGTTAATCGTCAAAAGTCACTTCCACAAGCTGCAACTGACTAGAAGCCATATTACACATGTTCACATGATCAATAACAGATCTAAAATTAGACATAGTCATATTAAATAAAATTCTCATTATAAAAAAAATTTTAGAGGCGAAGGGTTTTTCGTATAACTTAGCTAGTTTTTCTCTCACTCTTGCTATTGTGGTTTTTTTCATGATGTTGAAGGTATTGTGACATTAGCAATTATTGCACCGTAATCAATGTTTTTTGATCAAGAATCATTAGCAATAACAACAATGTCATTTTTTTATGCTATCTGGTTTCTTTTCGGATAATGGAAGATATAAATCTTTATCACACAAAAGACCCTCCATTTGCAATTTTCACTACGTAAAGTTCTATCCATTGAACTTCTTGATCTTTGTCTTTCTATCTCTACCATCGTTGCCACTTTATTTAAAATATCCTTTTAGGTCTACTTTCTAAACCAAAGCTTTGATACTAATTGTAAGAAAAACATAACAAAATAATAAGTATACATGACAAAGAATTTATGTGGTTCACACGAAATATATGTTCATGGCTGAGCAGTGGTGTTTCACTATGAGGAAGAAGATAATTACAACCCACTATGGTGTTTCACTATGATTTTTTTCTACACATTTTTTACATCTCTCAACCCTTGTTAAGAGACTATAAATACTTACAAGAAAAATGGAAAATGATAGGTTTATTCATGTACCCAAAATGAATGCTTAAAAATTAATGCATAAATTTCCAAAATCTCTAATATCCATTGCAACAATTTCCTTGTATGCATTATCTATACATGGAATCAACGTCATCACACCTTTCCTATTGTGTGCAGACCCTCAAAATGAGTCCATGTTCATTTCATCACAACCTTGACAAGAGTACACTTTTTGAAATTCTATCTTTCCAAAATTATACTTTCTTTTATTTGTCGAGACACCTCAATATCTTCCATTTTTTGATGAAAAATTCAAATTTGAATTTCAAATTCAAATTCTTATTACAAACCAATTTCCACATGTGACAAAATTTAATCTTCATCAGAACATCATATGTTACGATAAAACTACAAAGATATTACATTATATCATATGTTGCATAGGTAAACGTGCTTTGTAAAATTAACAATTCATTAGAAGCTAGAGAAATGATGCGCATGAGTAAGAGTGGTGGATTCCAAATGTCATTGCATACAGTTTTATGATGTATGAGTTTAGTAGAGAAGGGAAGTTGGCTAAAACTTTTTAGTTGGTAAGAGACATAGTGAGAAAAAGATTTTTCCAAGCCTTATTAAAAGCAATTTATAATAATTTAATCTCTTTATGATGAGAATAAGGCAGGTGAAGCCAATAATAAACTATTGGAAGAGTGTTTGAGTAAGTGATGTGCTATAAATGTAGTAAACTTTCTTCATGGGTTTTGTTAAGAAAATGATTTGGAAGCTTTATTGCCTATAGAACAATTATCCATTGTTACTATTCTGCCTAAGTCTACTATATTTGTAACAATACACAACTTTATCAAAAAGTGAATCAATTCAGCTTTTTGAAAAAGCAGTGAAGGGGGAGTCTGATGATGAAGCTAATGATACTGATAGTGATGATGGCAAAATAGTGAACATCTAGTAAGTGTTATGTTACAACAACAATGAGAAACATAATGAAGCCAAATTTCAAACCAATTTAAGGAAGTCTATGAGTGTCACACCCCACCTACCGGTCTTAGTTACCTGCCCGACAACCTGTGGGTGCAATCCGTCACAGGATCCACGGTCTTACCCATCAAGAATAATAATAAATGCGAGTAATAGATAATCAACAGCAAGAGCAAGTTCATATAATTAATAAAAGGGATTACAAGAGTCCAATTACTCCAATAAAATAATCAAAAAAAGAATCAATGTCCAAAAGTAATATCAAGTTCAAAGAATATCGAGTTCAACGGAAGCAATCAAAGTAAACTAAATAATCTTCTTCCAGTTTCTTTCTCTTAAGCTAAATAATGCGCTTCATGAATAGCAAGAAAGGGAGTTTTCTAGTTCTTCTCCATACAATCCTCAAAATGTCTGGCAATCTGCCTCCTTCAGCCATCAATGGGTGCTATAAGCGCACTCCAACCATCCGCAAGAGGTTTAATGCAAGCTATCTCCATCTCTCATTGACGATGCCACATCTTCTTCATACGAGAGGGTTCGATCATACAAATTCTCTCCAATTTCCGAGGACGTGTAACCATCTGTAAAATTTAATATAACATACAAAGAAAGGAATGAGTTCTGACGAACTCAGTAAGGATAACATTTCTCATCCATATGTCAACACAATCAGCAATGCATATATGATATGCAATAATATGAATGCTACTAAGATCTAACTATGCAAGTCTCTAGATAGTTGACATGCTTGAAGATATAACACCAGCCCTCCTCTGGCTAGGTCTAGTCACTCTGATCCCTCATGGACTGGTTACCTCTATTGTGATCCTGGGCAAAGAGGTCAAGTCCTCATCAGGCATCCATGACTGGCTGAGGTTTAAGTCAACACTCTCTTACCACGACCATTGGCATGAGTATTGGCGCATGTTGGGGTTTCTACTCCAATGCAAGGTCATACTGGTAACACACTATATTAAGTCTAGATACTTCCCCTATGGCACCAACCAACTAGGTTCCATATCCTTCGCAACCTAGGAATGAGAACCCTCTTTTTACGAACTGGCTACCGCTGTTGGACTCCACTCCCTAACCCTATGGTCATCCACACATTATTGGGGCAAAAAGCTCTCATGACTCCTCACGACACCCGGGCTTCTCCTTGGATGTCCATGAGCCCAACCCCCAACATATGCAACCCTACTATTGCATGAACAACAGTGGACCACTGAGTCTCCGCACGGACTGGTTACCTCTGTAGGATGAAACAGAGTCACAGGTCATTCGGCTTCAATTTTCCTACCAAAAGGATAATAGCATGTAGGGTACCTAGCCATGCAATACTAGACTCCCTAGGTATGTCATCCAACAATCATTATAGTGCTGGAGGCATTAGTGAGCATGTGTCCCATACCATAACTCTCTGATATCTCAAACAAAGATACCCAACTGGATACCCTTTCCATCACAACTACACAACAACAATCAAAATCATATCATAATCATTCATTCAATATTATAAAGTGATTCATTATACAAATATAACACAAACAACAAGTATATAATAATATTAAAGTGAATTAAACAACTACATCAATGTACATGATTAATGAATAATATAGAAAACAGCTGATTCATCATATACATGTCATTGAATATAAACAAGATAGTGTGTCCTTACCTGTAATTAAGTAAAGGCTCAATAGAATGCAACCAAATCACAATTACAAAACCTTCAGTAGACTTAGAATACACCTAAACACAGGGTTACAAGAATACACAAGAGTCACGAGTCAAACCAAAGCAAACAGAAGTCACACACAATCACTGTGACCCAGCCAAGCGACCGCCTTAAGCAACCGCCCCAGTTATAGATAGTCTTCCAACTCCGAAATTCAGACTTTTGATCATCCAATTTCAATTTGGTTTTGGGATGATCTTAATCCGAATTCCAAACTTAACAAGTCTATAACAAAGGAGCAAATTGTAAACCTAAAATTGACAGAGATCTAACACCCAAATCATCACCTTTGATTAGATCCATCCTTTATTCGAATGCAGGGATTCGTTTTCGAATAGGATCCTCTCAAACACATTGATTAGGGTATACAAACAATCACAATTAGGTTACCCCAACATGAAGGAGATGGATCTAAACCAATCCAAAGTTGAAAGAAGAGAATTGAGTGAAGGGGATTCACTTACCTCAATAGATTTGCAAACAAACGAGGGAAACAAATCCAGATCTCTAACCACACTTTCCTCACCTTCCAGCATGTGTCTTCTGCCTCCTAAGCATCCACATTAGCAATCCTGAATATAATAATGAGTTAAAAACACGGGATTTACTATTTATAGATGATAGAGGGCAAAATCCCGCAAGCATACCATGTCGGTCGCTTGGGGCGGTTGATTGGCCCAATCAACCGCCTTAAGCAATGGCCCCCTAATACATTACTGCACTTGGGTGCTTTGCTCAAGGGGTTGACTCCCAACCTCTGACTTTCACCAGGGATCCAACTTCCCAACAAGGTAGGAACTTCATTAGGAGAATCCAGATCCATGGGTTCAGGGTATGGATCATGGACTTTTATCCAGACACTCCACAACTTAATCGAACTTGACCTTCAGGTTATCGGACTTGCAATACGGATTTCGGGTTAGAAATACGAGGGTGTTACAATGAGGATTGATGATTGGTTGATATTTGGTTATGTATCATCTGTTTTCTTATTATTTGTTGTAATATGATGCTCAGGATAGGGGTATTATGGTAATTGTCTAGAGCAAGTTTCAGGGGCATTTGTGTAATTGTATTGGGTTGTATAAATACCCATTGATTAGGTTTATTCATTCCATCATTTTATTTTGGGGCCTCTGGGTGTTCATCTTGGCGGCGGAGCTTGATTCTTTGGGTTTGTCTCTCTCTTTTTCTCTTCAAGGCAATGGAGGTTTGGACTTCATTTTAGTGTGGAAGAAGGCTTGGATATTAGAGGTTCTTCATACTTGGTAAGATTTCAACAATTAGGGTATAAGTTATTTTTGTCACTTGGTTCTTTGTTGTGTCTTGGGATATTATGTATTTGAGAGTTAAGAAATATGTGTATCTTGTATTTTTAATTAACCTTATTTTGATATTTGTTAGTGCATGATACCTTGGTATTCGTTATCGCATGATACCTTTAGTCCGATCAAGTAAACCTTGTGTGTCTCTAATTTGTGTGTGATTTTCGCTGCATATTAGGTGTTATTCTTAACATTATTACTTGGTAATTGGTATGGCATATGATTTGTGGACTTTGAACTATAGTTTTTATATGTTTTTTGGTATGAAGTTATAAATGAACTCTTACGCAGAAAAAGAAAAAGTTTATGAAAGAGCAATATCGATGACCTACCATTCGTGGTATTGGAGGATCAATATTTTCTTTTCTTATTTATTTATTATTATTATTTTTTTAATACAAGGATTAAAATATATAAAAATTCGTTTTGCAAAAAGATACGCCAAACGCATTCTTTTGGCATAAAATCTATCTTACGTATTGGATACCAAAAAATTTTTGCATTTTGACTTGAAAAGATTTTTATCACTGATTCTTAAAAAGTAGTTAAAGAAAAATAAAAATGAAACCACACCAGAGAGAGCTAGGTTAGAACTACTAAGGTATATTACCAGATGGGATAAGTTTGATAGTGATGTCATGAAGTTGTTTTCCATGTTTAGTCATTTGATATGTGTGATGTTAAAAGAACGTTTATTTTGTAACTAGTAATTTTTATTCAATACATTTTACCAAAAATAGTTTTTTTTTTTTTTATTCAATACTTACTCGTCTTTCAACTTATTTTTTTCTTCTTGGAAGTTAAGGTGCCCGGGCCAGCTTATATGGACGCTGACTAACCCTCAAGTGGGTAGCGATACCTATTTCTTACGACATGTTGGTCTTTGATGGCTGAGTAATCCTCTTAGAGAATTTCCTTATGTTCTTTTTTTCAAAACAAGAAAATGCAAACACAAATCAAATACTTCAACCAAAGGAATTTAGTCTCTCCCTTCAATTTAGGAAAATGGAATAAAAACTATTTAGTCTCTCCCTTCAATTTAGGAAAATGGAATGAAAACTATCGAAGACGTCGTATTGTGAGAATTTTAGTAGTATGGTGATAAAGGTAATGCGTCGTTGGACACATTCCGAGCCACTTCTTGATAGTATCTCACTCAATAAATTATAATCTCTAGCTAGATTGTAACTCTTTTAAATTAGAATGTAATCTCTAGATTCTAAGTCTCTTGTATCAGATTCTAATCTCCAAATTGTACGTAAATCTCTTAAATTGGAAATACCTTTAGTGTTATAGCACTTGAATGATATTTTCTATCTCTAGATTGTAAATCTCCAAATTTTAAATCTCTTAAATGAAACTACTTTTTGGTAATATATATTCAATAAATGTTAATTTTTCCAAATTGTAAATCTCTTAAATTGGAAATACTCTTTAGTGTTATAGCACTTGAATGATATTTTCTATCTCTAGATTGTAAATCTCTAGATTTTAAATCTCTCTTAAATGAAACTAACTCTTGGTAATATCTATTCATTAGATGCTAATCTTTTCCAGATTGTAAATCTATTAAATTGGAAATACTCTTTAGTGTTATAGCACTTGAATGATATTTTCTTTCTCTAGATTGTAAATCTCCAGATTTTAAATCTCTCAAATGAAACTAACTCTTGGTAATATCTATTCAATAGATGTTTATCTTTTAAAGTTGAATTACTCTTTAACATCACTTGAATACTATCTCATTTCATTGTATCAATCATTCTGCACTATCTTCTTCCTCCTCCTCAAGATTGAGCTTCTGCAATTCACATGGTGTCATGCTGCAACCAAATTAACATTTAGGTATCATTATCAAACTCAATTTGATTTTTTCTTTTTGGTATACAACCGTGGTCAAAGACCCAGAAAAAAAAAGAAGAAGACAAATTACTCAAAGAAATCACTAGTTAACTCCGCTGCAGAATCCCCTCTAGGTCAAGCCGAGGATTCGGAACTCAATATTGATTTTTATTATCACACATGTATATTGAAAATTTTTATGGTCCTTACAAAATTCATGAAATTGATTCTTTGTTTTGCCTTTGATTTATCTCTATGTCCTGAAAAAAAAAATGCCCAATATGTATTTGTCAAGAAAAAAAATCTATTTATTTACATTGAAAATGTTATTCTTATAAGCTTTTTTTTTGTAGTGCTACAGCAGACGTAGACGGCATCACTTCACCCAATTCGAGGTGGTCGGTGCTTTAGTTGGGTTAACCCGGAATCCGATCCGTGTCCGCAAACTCGCGCTTCCGAGGGTGGTCGGTGCTTCGCGGTAAAATTTGATGCTCTACTTATTTTCAAATGTGAGAAGAGAAATGTTAATGGATTTCTTGGTAAGCTTGTTCGCTATGGTACAGAAACCAAAGAAGCTCTTGCTGATACTCAAGAACTGTGTAGCTGAGATGGCTCGTGAAGATTCTCGGATGAATTTAGCTGAAGAAGAGGCAAATGCTGCCGAGGGAATAAGTCGTTCAAATGAAGCAATTGCAGCTGAGGAAAGTCGTCCTGATGAAGCAAATGCTGCTGAGGGTCTTAAAATCTATTGTAAACCTGTTGCGTTCTATGATATTCTTCAGAGGCGATTTGAAGAGAATGTAAGTTCTTCTATTTCTGAAATCGATGATGTTGACTTTAATCTTTCTGTGTGTGCCGTGTGCGTCGTGTGGGTGTGTCTTTGCTTTTCATGTTGTTCTATCAGGGAAAGGGAAACAAATTTGTGTTTCGCAGGTTACCAAGACGAAATCTTTTGGGTAGTTTATAAAATACCAAATTCTAATTAGTTTGAATAATATTTTTGGAAGTTTCAATTGTTTCAACCCTTCCAAGTTTTTGACCAAACCATCGTATGTTGATTTTTACCCCAGAAATGCAAGGTTTTGAGCACTTTCTGCTAACTTTCGGTTTCTGGATGTAAGAACCTTGATTAGCAGCAAAATCTTTGTCCTTGATCTGGAAATTATTGATTGCATTTTCATAACAGCATTGTATTTCCTTTTGTAGCCATTTTTTCTGCAAAGAACTTTGTGCTACATGATAGAGGCAAAGCAAAACAAGAGGTAACACAATTAACATCTTAAAAGATGCATTGTAGCAGTTTTTATGTAGTTCTTTATCTATGAATATTATCTCATGACTTATTTTCTTGACTAATCTGTGTGGCTTCAAGCAATTTCTACATGTATTAATATGCTTTTGTAGAATAATGCAGTAGGATAATGTTTCATTCTTTGTTTTATGTATGAAAATTATAAAGCAACCCAAGGTGTTGGAGGGGCACCAAGGCTGCAAGGCTTCTGCCATTGCGTGCTGTATATTACTATGGGTTGTGTAACAATCAATTTTATATAATCGTGCAAATATGAAACATACGAGCCAAAATCAGGGCAATATTATTATGTTAGTGATGACCTAATATCAGAAAACCACCATATAACATAGAGTAGGATAAAAAATATACATCTGAAGGGCATACTCTGGTCGAGTCTCCAACCACTGGTAGGTCTTGGAAGGGTCATAAGGTATACAGCTTTACCCATGCTTACAAAGAGGCTGTTTCCATATTCGAACTTGTGATCACTTGGTCATAGTGAAGCAGCCTTACAGTTGCACCAAGGCCCATGCTCTTATAGGATAACATACAAGAATGTCAAACAAGGCTTCTGACTCTTCCTAGTGCTATGGTTCCGTATCTCTTGCACATAATTTCTAATTCAAATTTAATACGGCTCTGAATGCAGTGTGAATGGTGTTGGAAAACATCCATGTTCTGCTGGAGTCATTCTGTGTTAGAGTTGGGACTTAATTCTATTGGGGGTACAATGGCGGCATCTGGTAACATGAAAGAGTTGATTGCATTAAAAAAAATAATTGTGTTTCTACACTAATCTTGTGAGGAGCTAAAATTTTGGACCTTATAATTGGGCCCCATTATAAGTGTACATACACTCATTCCCATTCCAAGATTGCAGAAAGCATTCTTAAACAGGAATGAGAATATTGTCTGGGTAACTAACTATTCAAAGAAGGTGAACTATAGGGAACAAAAGGTTATCAACATTTATTGGCATCACCAAAGAAAGCTGCTATGACACCCAAATTCAGTAAGAGAAAAAGAACTACAAAAACCCAAGAAGGTAGGAAGTTCAAAACCACAAAAACTATTAACCAAAATGATCAGTTGGTGAGCCATATCAGGACCTTAGTATATGCTTTTACAGTTATGTTTGAAAATCATGACTATAAGCCTATGTTCTTGTTACTGTTAAGGCATCAACTGTAGGCCAACTGCACAATTATAAATCACACTGTTGAACAACTCTCTTCCAATTCTCATTGCAACTACATTTTTGTTTACGCTCATCTCCAATCTATGGTGGCTATGTTTTTTGATTTCCGACGCTCTCTGTCTCCCTCCGGAAAAGATGCAATACTGTAGAGTGTAGACATGGTTCCAACTGCTTTACCTAGAATACAGAGAATCCCTGCTTGCTGAAGTTGCAGATCTTGTAGATCTATTATTACCAAAGATTGTTAGTTGGTGATATCCTAGCAGATCCATGTTTCACTGATTGAAACCCTACAGAGTCTTTCCTGCTGCAAGCTCTCAACTTCAGATTTAAAAGAGAAAACAAGGGTTCCAGGGGAACAATAAAGTCAAAAGTGAAGTGTCGAGCCAGAATGAGATTGTGGATTGGGTCAAAGAGTGCATCCTGAATGGGTTTTGTTCTTCAACACATTCCAAAATTTTAAAACAAAAACACATACCAAACTGTGTTCCAAGTGTCCTGAACACATTGTAATGCCAAAATGTGTTATGAGAAAGTATGACTCATTAGTTTTATGCTACTATAGTCATTGCAGCTCTGGGCATTACCCTTATTTTTGTACACTGAAATTGAATGCTTCTTCCCCAATCACCTGGCATTTTCTTTGTGATCATCATCTTGATAAATAACTTGGCAAACCACTTTATCCCACGAACTCCCAGAGACTTCTTCACTCCTTATTGGGATCTTATTGTGTCTGGTTTCTTGCTTACTTTTCATCTTTCTTAATGCTTCCAATGCAGGCCTGAGTTGTACATGCAAGGCGAAGCCCGATTAGGGTCCTAGATCACACCCAATGAGCAACTCTCTTCCAATGCTCCTTGATGCTATCTTTCTGTTTCTACTTCATCTACAATCTATGGTGGCTATTTTTCTGATTAGCGATGCTCCCTTTCTTCCCCTCTGAAAAAGATGCAATATCGTAGACATGGTTCCAACCGGTCAACTGAGAATACAGTGACTTCCTGCTTGCTGGAGTTGAAGATCTTGTAGATTTATAATCGATTTTTGCAGATCTGTATATCAGTAGCCAAGCAATCTATTTCTACCACAACTTGTTAGTTGGGGCTGCCCTGGTAGATCCATGTTTCACTGATTGAAAGCCTGCGAGGTCTTTCCTGCTGCAAGCTCTCAACTTCTGATTTGAAAGAGAAAACAAAGGTTTCCAGGGTAACAAAATGTTGAATGTGAACTGTTGAACCAGAATGAGATTGTGAATTGGGTCTAGGAGCCCATTCCAGAATAGGGTTTGTCCAACATATTCAAAAATGGCATAGATTGAGAGATCACAATCTGAGAAAGTTAAAGTTTATTGATAGCCCCCAATGGGGAATTTAAAGTTTACAATTTGAGCAAGTCCTACTTTGAGTAGGAAAAGAAATATAAATACGTGGAGTAGAAAACCTATCTAGAACTGAAACAAGAAATAAACGAGTTAGAAAATAAAATAAGGGAAAAGAAAAACATAATTAGAATAGGAGTTTCAAAGAGGAGTCCTACTCCAATTAGGAAATCTCAGTGCTACTCCAATTAGGAAAACCTCTTGCAACACTCTCCTTCAAGGTGGTGCACTATATCACACATACCCACCTTGGTCAAAGTAGGATGGAACATTCATCCAGGTAAACCTTTGGTGAAGACATCTGCTACTTGATTTTTGGACTTCGCAAATGGCATACAAATTATGCTTCTTTTTGACTTCTCTTTTATAAAATGTCTGTTGATTTCCACATGCTTTGTCTTGTCATGTTGCACTATACGATGGGTAATGCTTACAGTAGCTTTGTTGTCATGATAAAGCATCATGGGAAGAGGTGCTGGCACACCAGATCTTCTAGTAGACCATGTAACCATAACCATATCTTGAAATTCTACTTCAGCATAAGATCTTATAACAACATTTTGCTTTTGCTTCATCAAGTAACTAGATTCCCACCAATGAAATTCTAAAGTAACTAGATCCCCACCAATGAAATTCTAAAGTAACTAGATCCCCACCAATGAAATTCTAGTACCCTAAGGTGGATTCCCGAACATGTGAACCTCTCCAATTTGCATTAGTGTAAGCTTCAACTCAAATATGAATAGATTATCATGGGGGAATAAGAGAACAACTTTTCTTGGAGCTGTTTTAGATATTGAAGAATTTGAACAGCGACAGACATATGATTAGTATGCGCATGCATGACCTAACTTACAACACTAATAGCAACAACAATGTCAAGTCGTGTATGAGATAGGTAGATCAGCTTTCGCAGCAGTCACTGATAACAGCTTCAGCTTCATCAATAGGTTCCACTTCTTTGTCCTTGAGTCGATTAGCAATTTCTGGAGTAGAATCACTTGGACAACAAACTTGAAGCCTGTTTCACATAGATATACTTTCTTTGGATAGAAATATGCCTTTAGCTGAATGAGAACCTTCAATCCCTAGAGAGTACCTTAGTTTTCCTATATCTTTTATTCAAATTCATGACTTAGGAGCTTTATTAATTTAGTATTTCTCCGACATCATTACCTGTCAAGCCGAATGAGCAACTTCAATCCCTAGAAAGTACCATAGTTTTCCTATGTCTTTTTTTCAAATTCATGACTTAGGTGCTCTTTTAATTTTAGTATTTCTCCAACATCACTACCTGTCAAGGGGAATGAGCAACTTCAATCCCTAGAAAGTACCTTAGTTTTCCTATATCTTTTATTGAAATTCATGACTTAGGAGCTTTTTTAATTTTAGTACTTCCCCAACATCATTACCTGTCACAACTATATCATCAACATAGACAATTAGAATGGTAACCTGGGGATGTTCTTTTGATGAAGACGGTTTGATCATCATTACTCTATTTATGCAATTGAAACTGTTGCTTATGGAATCTACCAAACCATGCCGGGGCAGATTGCTTTAGCTTATGCAGTGTACATTAGAATTTGCAAACTTTTCTTTGGGTTTTGCCATTAGAGAAACCAAGAGGAATTTCCATGTACATTTCTTCTTCTAGCTCTCCATGTAAGAAGGCATTCTTCACATCTAACTGCTTAAGATCCTATCCCAAGCCACATGCAAATAACGTTCTGAAAATGTTTGGTTTTGCAACAGGTGCAAATGTCTACTAATAATCAATTTCAATGGTCTTAGTGAATGCTTTAGCTACCAATCTGGCTTTATGTTGATAACAGATTCATTACTGTTCCACCTCACAACAAACATCCACTTGCAACCAACAAGTCTTTTGCCTGAAGGAAGAACTACTAGCTCCCAAGTCCCATTTTTGTCAAGTGTTTTCTTTCTTCCAACATCACTATATTCACTTAGGATCTGCATAAGCCTTTTGCCACTTCCGTGGGATAGGTATAGAAGAAAGGGAAGACACAAATCTATGATAGGAAGGTGAAAGAGAGTCAAGGGAGGGGATTAATGCATTTTCTGACACTCTTTTATAGGGCTATAGGATGCTCAAGAGAAGGGTCCTTTCTGGGGGTGAAGCAGGTGGAGATCTAGGCTCTGGTTCGGAGAGAATTCTTGTAATGGTAAAGGTGCTATGGCAGTGTTTTTTTGTCGATGTTTATGAAAGAATGACTTCAAAATATTGTTACCAGGAGTCTGCCGTTCATTTGTCTTTAAGGTACCCTTACTAGGACTCTATGGCTCCCCCTCACTAAGTATGTCTGATTGTCTGGTTGATCTGTTGATGGCTGCCTTGTACGTTGTTCTCGTGACGTCTCTGTAGGCTGCTTTGGTGGTGAATGCTGTGTAGGCAGTTCTTGTGATGTCTTTGAAGGCTGTTTTGGTGGTGGCTATTACGTATGCTATGTAGGCTGCTCTAGCTGTTGTTCCATCTCTTCTTCAACTATTGGGAAAACATCTAGGTTGCTGGATGCGTTTTCTCCAAAGATATCCTCCTTTGAAGAAGTGTCGAGGTATATTAGCATAAGGTTTCATAAAAGAAGACATCCAGGGAAATGAAAGAATTTATGGGATAGAGGATGGTAGCAGCTTTTGGGAAGGAGAATATCCCACAAAGATGCATCTAATGCTTCATGAATTAAGCTTGCTAGGATAGTGATGATTGCAGACATAACAGTGACAATTGAACACTCTTGAAGGTACTAAAAATGTGTCCTTCCCAAGAAAGACAGCTTTAGGGGATTAAAAATCAAGAATGCTGGCAGGCAAATTAGATAGGTGGCGGTGAGAACAACATTGTTCCAGTATTAGGATGGAACGATTACATGCAAACATTAGAGCACGGGCAACTTCCAACAAGTGTCAATTTTTCCTCTCCGCCACCCCATTCTAAGCAAGGGTATCAACATAGCTGGTCTAATGGAGAATACCATGATTTGTTTGCTAAGTATGAATGAAAAGTGTGCTTCATATATTCTCTGCCATTATCAGTATTCTAAACGATCCTAAGATCTATAACCAGTACTAGGTTGAGAGAAGAAGAAAGAGAAATTAAGGGAGAAGAAGAGAGAATAATTGGAGAGTCATAGAATCTCTGTGTTCTACCATACTAGCAAGCACATATTTATAATTAATTAACATAGAATTATAAAAGGAAATGTAACTCAAATATAACTTCAACTGCTACCAACTTAAGTTTAAAACTTAGTAGGAAACTCACTTAGATTAGGACACTAATAACCAAAACCTAAACTAATAAGGAAACCAGGATAGGGGGATTACCCTATCATGTTATATCATATTATCTCTCATTATCTCTAAGACTCCCCCTCAAGCTGGAGTATACACAGAGAACTTTATTTTGGACAAATAAGAATAAACTTGAAAGGTAGCACCATTCTTGAAACATCTAGCAATAAGACACCAACAAGCTCAAATTAGCACCCCAATCAACGAGTGTAAATTTATGTTTTCACATCAACCAACGAGAACATCAAATACCCTTCCCAATTAAGGTCTCAAAATGCAACATACAACAACAATAGAAAGTCCATCAAATGTAGCTGCTAACAGCCACAAAATTCCTCCAAATGTAGCACCCTAATGGCTACATAAAAGTCCATAAATTACAGCTCCAATGCGTGCACAACAAATCTCATGAAAGTGCAACTCTCATGGCTACACAAAATTCCATGAGAGTGTACCTTTATTGATTACATAAAAGCATATCTCAAGGAAGGCACTCCAATAATCATACTCACTCTTGAGTCCATCAAAATCTAGAAAATATTTTTCTTACAATCGACATCTTCAATCTACCCATTGTGTGTTTCACTACATATGATCAAAAGCAACTAATAAGCATCTCAAATGACAAATATCTCAACAAATTGCATAACAAAAGAACTGTTAAATGACATCTCAACATGTGTTCAATTATACTGACACAACAACAAATAAAATCCCAAACTAATGTGACCCATGGTCCACCAAATGACAACATTAGTAATTAATCCACCAATCCCACTCAATCATGGGTTCCAAACCCTTTTGATAACTTATGGGCTTACAAGATCAACATATTGGCCCAACTTAGAGAAGGAATGACAATCTTGTGATAAACCAGAAATTTTCAAGGGTTCAATGGTAAATAAAATAAAAGAATGGAAAATCTGTAAATATGACAAAACTGAAA
This sequence comes from Hakea prostrata, assembly GCF_041222555.1. Taxonomy (NCBI): domain Eukaryota; kingdom Viridiplantae; phylum Streptophyta; class Magnoliopsida; order Proteales; family Proteaceae; genus Hakea; species Hakea prostrata. The sequence goes on along the minus strand of NC_142604.1, from coordinate 41,043,717 downwards.
CAAGAATGGCATGAATGTAATTAGAGAAATCCCCAAAAGGAAACACAAACAAAAGCCAAAGAGTAAATTGGAAGGAGAATAAGCCTAAATTTAAGGAATTAAAGTGGGAACCAATCCTAATTAGATTTATAACCAAAACAATAATGGAAACTCCTAATAAAGCAGATCTATCGTACCAAAAACAAAATAGAGCAATTCTAGGAATGAAAGAAAAGGGAAGTTAGGATCCAAAGTAAAAAAAGAGGAAGTTACTGATCTGAGAGAGAAAAAAGTAATCATATTAAAACGGCCAAACCAGAAAAGGGAAGCGGGCAGTGATCTAAAAAAGAATAAGTCAAAGGGTGTAATGAGAGATAATGTGCAGCCAAAAAAATAATAAGGCCTAAATTGAAGGAAATAAAAAAAGGAACCAATCATAATTCAATATTGAACGAAACAATAATGGACACTAATGGAAACACAAAATAAAACAGTCTAGGAATCGGGGAAAAACAGGAAGTGTGATTATCTTTAGAATGGAAGGAAATTTTCGTAGTCGAATAAAAGGAATTTAAACTATAGAAAAACTAAATAAAGACAATCACGCAACAACACAATAGAAAGTTAGATAATCGACATCAACAAAGAAGGAAACCTATTCCAAATTAGATATTTCTAACCCAAACAATTATGGAAAGACTAAGTGCCTTCATGGTGTCAATTCTCATTCTCATTTTTTGACATTTAAATTTTTTTTAATGTGTCTAGTATCTATTTTAAATCTTATTTTTACTCAAAAGCATAGAAAATCCCCCAAAGTCCATAATAAATTTTTTGTCTATTATGAAATTACAGGTCCAAAACTCATTCTATTCATTTCTACACAAGTCACTTAAAATCTACATGCAATTTGAGGATACAATAGTAAACATACGTTCTTTTTATGAAAATCCTATTGTTTTCTCCTTTTACTCACTCCTGAACCCTACCAATTTGCTATCAATTTTTATTTTTTCATTTTGACATACCAAACTTATTTTTCATTCCATAATTTATTCTAAACAAAGATTACCAAACTATTTTTCATTTTTGACCAAAAATAAATTCTCGTACTCATTTCTTTTAAATAGGCAAAGTAGAGAATGAGAATTGATACCAAAAACTATAAGTAATAGAATAATTGAAAATCAAGGTGCAAATAGGAAACCATTACCAAAAAAAGGTGGAATAGAGAACCATAACTAAATTACCTGGAAAAGAGAAGCAAAAGGAAAGATCGAAAACTAGAAAATAAAATATTATATAAAAAAAATAGAATCTGAAAGGTGCCAACTAACTTTCTCTCTCAACTTTCTTCATTTTCTCTCACTGGTTTTTTTCTTTCTTTTTTTGTCTCTCGCAACCGAATTAGGAGGTGATTTAGAAGCCTCAAAAATCAGAAACAACTAGACATTAATGAAAATTAAAAAACACAAACTGAAAGCTTTAAAAGAGAAAATATGATAAGCATCTTTAGTTGATGATGAAAAAATGATTCAGCAAACAAGGGGTTGGAAGAAAAGAAAAAAAAGAGCTAAAATCACCCATATGTTGATAGATAACTGAATTCCCAGTGAAAGGTTCATAAGACCAAAACAACACATGAGTGGCAAAAGGTTCAGCCACCACCCCCATCTTTCATCTTCGATTTCAATAAAAATCATGTCAATTATTAACGGTAACAACAGAAACAAAGGTGGAGATTTCCATGTTAAATCTTTATGTGAACTCTAATTCATCTTCTTCATTGAACTAGGGTCCTGTACTTCAAACTAAAAACTTAAACGACTCTCAAACAGACAATAGATTATGGTTTTGATACCATGTAAACAATTCAAAGATTTGTAACTAGTACTAGATAGGGAGAAGAAGAAAGAGAAATTAATGAAGAAGAAGAGAGAATAGGTGGAGAATAGGGTTGGGTGATAAAATCTGTGTGTTCTACAGCACTAGCAAGCACATATTTGTAATAAACTGAAATAGAATTATAAAAGGAAATGTCACTTAAAATATAACTATAACTATTACCTAATTAAGCATAAAGCATAGTAGGAAAGTCATTAGTTAAGGACACTAAAACCAAAACCTGAACCAATAAGGCAAACACGATAGGGGGACCCCCCATCATGTTACATCATATTATCTCTTATTATGTCTAACAAGTTTGAAGTGCTTTGATCTTACCATTGAACTAAGTTTGTATCATCTTGTGGAATACTTGGAAATGCTGGAAGACTTCACTCTTTGGCATATTATATGTACCCAATTGACATGAGTCTAATGGTCAATAAGGGTTACAAACCATCGGTGATTAGAAATAGAATTACAAAGAGTAGGATCCATATGCCAGAATGAACTAAATCAAATGGATGATGACTTTTATTATAAGAGGAGGGATAATTAGAGTGTGCTTGTTTAGAAAAAATACACGCTTCACAAAAAATCTCATCTTTATTACTATCCTTAAATAAATCCAGAGAAGGAGAAAATAAGGTTTTAATTGGAGGATGATCAAGTCTTTGACGGAGAAGGTAAATATGCGAGGTGACGGAGTGAATCTTTGGTGTTGGTGAAGAAGTTATAGCAGTGAGAGGAGCCATAAGGTCTAACATGTAGAGGCCATTTTGCACCTAACCATACCCGTCGTCCTACTTATCACTATAAATGAAAGGAAAACAAGGTAACTCTACGATATAAATCCCTTATAAGGCTACTAATTGATAAGAGTGTTGAGAAACACGATATTGGTAGAATGACTTATGGATCAATGATCTCAAGCCCTCTATTTATAATTAAGTGGAAAGTACACTATTACAAGGAATAAAATTTTACATGAATACAAACTCTAATTTAACTCTTGTACAAACTCTAATTGAACTCCTAGTAGAATCCAACACTCCCCCTTAAGTTGAGGCATAGATATTAATCATACCCAACTTGCCTACAATAGGAAGGAAATCTCTTTCTTTCAAACCCTTAGTGAAAACATCTGCTACTTGATCTCCAGATTTTACAAAAGGCATGCAGATAAGCCCTTGTTCCAACTTTCCTTTGACAAAAAACCTGTCAATTTCAATGTGCTTAGTTCGATCATGTTGCACCGGATTATTAGCAATATTAATAGACAATATAACATCATAGGGTTTGGAACTTGGACTCCAATATCTTGCAGCAAGCCTTTCAACCATAGTAGCTCACAAACTCCATTAACCATAGCTCTATATTCAGCTTCGGTACTAGATAAAGCTATCACATTCTGTTTTTTACTTCTCCAAGTAACTAGATTACCTCCAACAAAGGTATAGTAACCTGAAATTGACTTCTTGTCTGGAGATCCAGCCCAGTCTGCATCAGTGTATGCTTCTACTTTTAGATTATCAGTGGGTGACAAAAGTATTCCTTTTCCAGGAGTTTCCTTAAAATACTGTAGTATTCTGGTAACAGCCTTCATATGAGCTAAATATGGATCATGCATGAATTGGCTCACTATCCCTACAGCATAAGCAATGTCTGGCCTGGTGTGGGACAGGTAAATAAGCTTCCCTACTAGCCTTTGACATCTCCCTTTGTCCACTGGTTCTCCCTCTTTTTCTTTAAGTTTAGCTCCAGCTTCAATAGGGGTATCAATTGCTTTAACCCCAACATTCCCACTTCTGATAATAGATTTAGGACATACTTTCTTTGGGATAGAAATATACATTTCTTTGATCGAGCCACCTCAATCCTTAAGAAATACTGTAACTTCCGTAGATCTTTAATTTCAAACTCTCTACCAAGAAAGTCCTTCAACTTTTGAATTTCTTCACCATCATTCCCTGTGATGACAATATCGTCTACATAGACAATGAGAAGTGTGATGTTAGTACCTGACTTCTTGACAAATAGTGTATGATCAACATTGCTTTGCTTGTACCCAATAGAAGTCATTGCCTTCAGGAGGCGTCCAAACCAGCATCTAAGAGATTGTTTTACCCATAAATTGACCTCTTCAACCGACAAACTTTCCCTGCAGTTTTGTCGTTGGAGAAACCATGTGGGATTTCCATATAGATTTCTTCTGTTAACTCCCCATGTAAGAATGCATTCTTTACGTCTAGTTGGTGCAAGTTCCAGTCTTTGTTCACAGCTACAGACAACAGAACTCTGCCAGTGTTTAGTTTCGCAATAGGGGCAAAGGTCTCCTGATAATCAATCCCATAAGTCTGGGTAAACCCCTTTGCAAATTAGTCTAGCTTTCAACTTGTTGATTGATCCACCCATATTTTGTTTAACCACAAATACCCATTTGCAGCCCACTGTTATTTTTTTTTTCTTCTTCTGGAGGAAGTGTAACCAACTCCCAAGTGTCATTTTTCTTCATTGCCTGCATTTCCTCTACCATAGCTGCCTTCCATCTTTTATCAGCACAGGCTTCCTGCCAACTTTTAGGAACAGATATCATGATGATGAGAGAGGATATAAAAGCATGGTAGGAGTCAGACAAAGAGTTATAAGAAACATATTTAGCTATGGGATGTTGAGTACAAGATCTGACCCCTTTTCTAACAACAATAGGAAGATCACAAGAAGATACCCTAAAGGGAACAATAGAATCTGATTCTGGAGCAGGAGACTGAAGTGGTAACGTATCACCTTTCTCCACCTGCTTTAGCTGGTTGTAATTCTTCCTCTGATAAGTCTACACCTCTTTATTCTGGTCAATCTGGTTTGGAAGACCCCAACAGTGTGTTCACAAGAGTGGTTTCCCCCTGGCTAGGTTCTTCACATGGTTCAGAAAACAAAGGGGGGAGGATTAGAGTCCTTAGGTATACTAGCCGAAGTCTCCCCCTGTTCAGGAAACTCTTCTCGATTCTTAAGTTGTGTTGGTGTGTGATAGGAAGATCTAGAGTCAGAAAGAACACCTCTCTTTTAGGACTCTCCCCCTGAAGAGGTGTATAGTAAGGGCAAGACTCATTAAAAATTACGTCTATGGATACAATGGTTTTCCTGGAAGGAGGATGATAACATTTGTACCCTTTCTGAGTAGCAGAATACCCAAAAAATATACAGCGTAGGCCGCGGGGAGCCAACTTACTATGGTGGCCTGTGATTCTGTATAACACACACATCCAAAAACCTTTGGGGGAATAACAAAAGAAGAGGCTCCCTGAAGAATCTTATTAGGACATTTAAAACCAAGTATCCTGGAAGACACAATAAGATGGGAAAAAAGTCACTTTACAAGTCAGGTGTAAGACTACTGATAAAGAGCAAGTTAGTAGAGAAAGAGGGAACATGTAAAACTTTAGACAAAAAAAATGATGGAGAATGTTGAATGGTCCCTTTTCCAGCAATAGAAGAATAGGAGCCATTAGCAATTCGAACTTTATCCTTTCCAGAATTTGGAGAATATTGTAAGAAAGAGGAGAATGAACCTGTCATATTATCTGTGGCTCCTGTATCAATGATCCAAGGAGTAGAAACTTGAAAGCTTGTAAAAGTTTTACTTGAAGTAGCAAGGTAGGAGTTGGTATGGGTAGTAGAGGAAGCAGTGGTCGAGGTTGTACTGGTAGTAGAAGACTGCAGAATACGTCGCAGAGTAGCGAACTCCTCTTATAAAAAACCAACGTCTATAGAGGGTGTGGTGGAAATTGTCTTAGAAAGATTAGCCTTTGGTTTTCCCTTTCTTTGTGCTCGTTTTTGCTCAAAATTAGCAGGCTTCCCATGCAGTTTCCAACAATTTGCCTTGGTATGATATGGTTTGTGATAGTGCTCACACTTGACAATCTCCTTAACTGAATCGAATTTAGTGTTAACAGACTGTAAGGTTGATTTCTCCACAATAGGAGCATAAAGCATGGCTAAACGACGGTTTTCCTCACATTGAACAAGGGCATAAGACTGTTCAAGTGTAGGAAAGGGAGAACGACTTAATACTTGCACTCGATCTTGATTGTACTCCACATTCAAACCGGCCAAGAAGTCATATACTCGAATCTTATCAATGTGCTTCTTATAAGTAGCCACATCATCTGGATTAGTGGGGGTGATAATCCCCATAATGATCCAACTCTTGCCAAAGAGATCTTAACTCAGCATAATAGTGGGCCACAGTTAGTTCCTTTTGGGTAGTCTCATGATGCTTTTTGCGGAGCTCATAAATCTGTGCATCATTCCCCAACTGTTCTTATGTTTCAGTAGTGGCCTTTTAGATTTGGGTTGCAGTATCAAGTAATAAATATCCATAGGCAATATTTGGAATCATGAATTCAAAAGAAATGACATAATAAAAGAGTCATTCGAAATCCATTTATCCTGTAAAACACCTATGGTAGTAGGTTTGATAGTGGCTCTAGTAATGTGTCCAACAAGTCCTCTTCCAGCAATAGTCAGGTAAGCAAATCGAGACCAGATCAAATAATTTGTTCCATCAAATCTCACTGAAAGAGGAAGAGTGGGGTAATGTTTGGAGCCAGTGAGAGTAGAACTACCATAAATAGTTGTTATGTTGACAAAATTATCTGTAGTTCTTCAGTCTTCACCCTTTTGAAGTAACAGAAACGTCGCAGAATGCAATAGCCGAACAAGCCAAACAATTCTAAGGATTGATATGATAAAAAAAATACATCTCCTTTCTTTTTTTTTGCTATTAGACAAAAAGTGGTTCGGTCTGGTTTAGTTCATGCAATGGGCTAATAGGGCTTTTTTGGTTCGGTCTGATTTAGTTCATGCAATGGGCTAATACAGCTTTTTGGTTCGGCTAGTTTAGTTCATGCAATGGGCTAATAGAGCTGGTTTTGGGCTAATAGACAAAAAGTGGTTCGGTCTGGTTTAGTCCATGCAATGGGCTAATACGGTACTAATAGAACCCTCGTGAAGCATCGGCACTACGCACTGGTAAAGGAGACTGCAAGCGATGGTAAAGGAGACTGCAAGCGATGGAGAGTTTACCTGGGTTTAGGAGCGATGCAGTTTGATGGCGATGATGATGGAGCAATGCAGTCTGGTGAAAGAGAGAAGGCGCTGGAAGAAGCAAGCAGAGTCAATGGTCTTTTTTCTTCTTTTTTTTGTTTTTCTTTGTTCGATGGTGGAAGCAAGATTGGTGATGGTGATGGAGAAAAGGCGCTGGAAGAAGCAAGCAGAGTCGATGGTCCTTTTTTTCTTCTTTTTTGTTTTTCTTTGGTCAATGGCGGAAGCAAGGTTGAAGGTAGAAACCGAGAGGATGTTGGGTTGCAGCGGTAATGATACAATTGCAGCGGCGATAGGTTTGGGACAGTTTGGGTTGATAGCAGAAATAGAGGCAATGGCTTCTGGAAATATATCTTGTCGGCAATGGAGGTAGGTCTTTCTCAACGAGATTTTCTTCTCTCTTTTTTTCTTCCTAATCGAATTTAGGCTCTGATACCATGTTGAGAAACACGATATTGGTAATATGGCTTATGGATCAATGATCTCAAGTCCTCTATTTATAATTAAGTGGAAAGTACACTATTACAAGGAATAGAATTTTACATGAATACAAACTCTAATTTGACTCCTATAGAACCTCTAATTGAACTCTTAGTAGAATCCAACAAAGAGGTTAGTAGAAAAGGAGGGAATATGCAAGATAGAAGATAGGGTTAGGGTGGGAGAGCATTGAATGGTTCCTTTCCCAGAAATGGAGGAGAGGGATCCATTTGCCACACAGACTGTGTCTTTTCCTTATAAAGGGCTGTATTAAAGAAATTGAATAAAAAATCACTCATGTGATCTGTAGGTCAGAATCCACAATCCTGGAGTTAGATATAGATGAAGCACAAAAGTGTTGGTCAGAAATACCTGAGTCGGTTTATGATTACTAAAAGTAGCAGAGGCAATTGTAGATGTAGTAGTGGTAGTGGGGGCAGCTAGTAGTAACTGAGGGAGAACTCACAGTTCTTCATTGGAGAGCTTGGAGAGTGTCAAAAGAGTATAGAGTCAGCTTCAGCTTGGTTAGCTTGAGTCTTTCCCCGATTCTTTCCAAGACTAGCTTTTCTTTTTGCTTCAAAATCTTCAGGCTTCCTGTGTAATTTCCAATATTTTTCTTTTGTATGCCTTTGTTACCACGATATTCACACACGAAAACGTCTTTGGCGTCTCTGTACTATTTCCAGTCTAAGTTTGGGGGCTGACATATCAGGTGTAGTGGAAGGAAGCATTACAGCACAACGACAATTTTCAGTGTGTACAAAGCTGTATGATTCCTCTAGAGTGGGAAGGGGATCATGGCTGAGAATCTGAAGCTAAATGGGATCATTCTCTATATTTTGTCCAACTAAGAAATCATATACCTGGGTCGTTGCAATGTCATCAATGTTGTTTGGCTGCAAGGTGTTGTTCCGCTATAATGTATTAAGGATGTTGTAGTATTTAGAGAGCTTCATTTCCTTTTGTTTTGTCTCATGAATTTGTTTATGGAATACATAGACTGGGGCCCTGTTTCCAACTTTATCATGTCTTATGAGCAGCAGTCCAAATACTAGCAGCAATGTCTAAGAGTAGGAAAGTCTGATGTAATTCTGGTTTCACAGATCTATTAGGAATTCTATTATCAGAGAATCTTGTGCAAGTGATTGATCCTGTGCTGATCCAGGGTCTTTTGGTTTCTCAGTAGTACTTGTAGTATGTCCTAGAAGTCCTCGGTCAGTGATAGTAATGTAGGCAGATGGGACCACATTAGGTAGTTTGATCCATCTAAGATAGTGATAGGGGAACCAAGGGGCTACTAGTCATTCTTGTTAGGATTGTTGGCTGAAGAAATTTCTGCTGTAGTAGTATATTCTGATATAGCCGTCTCTTTTTAGGGTAACAACTAAGCCAAAAAAAGGGGAAATTACAACCTTTAAAGACCTGAACTGTTTACTAATGGCAGTCCAGAATCTTGCTAAAAGAAAAGAAAATTATAATTAAAGATCCTTGATTTGTTACTAATTACAGCCCAAAAAATAGGTTGTAAAAGGATAAGAACAGCTAAGGTATAGCAGAAAGAAAAACCCCAGATCTTCCGCTAGTTCAGGTTCCAAGGAATAAATTAAATATTTTTTTTGGGTATATTTGGAGAACATGTTCAGGGCTGCACTGGTTTAGGTTCATATTTTATTCTAGATCATGAAAAGGAAGAAAGAAGGCAGCAATGTAGGTCCCGATTCCCTGTTGTGCTGTTCTCAAAGTTAGGACAAAACAAGGGCTGTGCTAGGGTTTTTGCTGAAAAAAATTGTAACTTGGTAATGCAATAGGGGTTCTAGAGCAGTTCCAATCTTTGATGAGTCTGAGAAGAACCAGGCAGCTGCAAGGTGGAAGGAACCAGGCTGCAATTGGGAATTGAGAAGCAAAGCCAGCTTGCTGCTATTCAGGTTTGAGGGTCTGCACCACTATTAGTTCAGCACAATATCTTCAGCAGGGATTGAAATTTGAGCCTAGCTCTGATACCATGTCATAGATTGAGAGATAATTGCTCTGAAAAAGTTAAGTTTATTGATAGCACTCAATGTGGAACTTATAGTTTATAATTTGAGCGAGTCCTACTATGATTAGGAATTATAAATACAAGAAGGAATATAAAATAAATCTCAAAGTGAAATAGGAAACAAACAAGGTAGAAAATAAAGAAGAAACAAAAACATAATTAGAATAGGAGTTTAGAAAGGATTCCTACTCCAATTATGAAACCTCTCGCATCACAAAATTTTAAAATGAAAACACATACTAAACTATGCTCTGAGTTTCCAGAACAGTAATGCCAAAATGTTCTGAGATAGTATCATTATTTTTATGCTACTATAGTTATTGCAGCTCTGGGCATCACACTTATTTTTGTACAGTGGAACATTAATGCTTCACCTCCAATCATTTGACATTTTCCTGTGATCATCATCTTGATAGATAACTTGGTTAACCACTCTACCCCACAAACTCCCAGAGCCTTTCACACTTCTATTGGGGTCTTATTGGTCCTGTTTCTTGCCTATTTTTCATCTTCCTTAATGCTTCTGATGCAGGCCTGAGATGTATCTGCAAGAGAAAGCCCAAGTAGGGTCCTAGAGGCTGCTTCGCTGCAGTTGTAGTAGTAGTAGAAGTATTTTCCATACTTATCTTTTTCAGAGTTTAATATTCTGCTTGGTTCAGCCCCTTGTTCAAGTGGTGTGATTGCTGTAAATCTGGCCCAATTTAATTTATAAGGGCTTAATCAGTCTTGGACTTGTTCAAAGCCTCCACCATTTAGAGGTTTAGTTATACTTAAATTCAAGTTTCCAAGTCCTAATGTAAGGAGGAGACCCATTGTAAGTCTGATCAACCTGCCATTTATGATGCTCCCCACCAACACTCCCCCCCCCCCCAAAAAAAAAAAAAAAAAAAAAAAGAGAAAAAGAAAAAAAAAATCAGTGGGATGAATTACATACTGATTATTTGACTATATGCTTTCAGCTCTGCTGTTTTCTCTTTGAGATTGTTTGATCAGAGTTTAAGATTGGATTGGTTGTTAGTTTTGAAGTCCAAGATCCTTGCGGTGGCTGTGGCGTCAGCCTACACACATCAAAAACCTTCAAAACTAGAACACCACAGGAAAGTGAGAAGAAGCAGACAATTATGACTAGATTAAGTGAAGATTTAGAGTATCGTGCCATGGCATGTCACCTGTGATTTGATATAGGAATGGCAATTGTTGTACGAGCTTGCTTTGTTGATAGATTGCATATGCCATTGTGGTGTGATCGTTAAGCTACTATCCATAATATCATCAAATCTTGTGTTTCATGAACCCAAAAAGCACATTCAAGTTGATTGCCTTTGTGAGAAGCTCAACGAGGACTAATTCTCCTGGCCATTGTCGTATAGGAGACCACAAGCTCTAGCAAATCTGTTTGTAAAGCCGTTAGGTACAGTGGGAATTGGTCATATTTGTAACAAGTTGTGCATGATCAATATCTATACTACTAAACTTTGAGCTAGCCAAAACGAAATGTTATTTGAAACTGAAGCTTGCAATATTTCATCGAAATTTCGCCAAAAATCTCTAAAATTTCAGTGAAATTTTGAAAATTCCAAGGGGGTTGTACCGTACAGGGCTTATGGCTATGGATATGGATATGGGAGAACATATGGTGGTTCATCTGTTGACTTAAATAGCATGTTTGCATATTGGTTTGGGGATGGCTCAGGTGCATCATTTGTAGACTCCGTCATTGGATATCCATTAGGACCAGCACAACTAGTTATGCCAATTTTGCGACCGGGTTATAGACTTATAGTCCATGCCTATCTGACACATTCCCTAGGGTAAGATATCAACTTTAAGTTGATGACGCTACCTATAAAAGGGCAATGATGGACTACATGGATAACTTTATGTATACAATGTCATGACCTGCTTATATCCAATATTGAGAGTACTCAAAAGCTCAGGGGATGGATCCAGCCATTAGATGAGAATGCATGTTCTAGACTTCTAGTTTCGCCAGAATACAATGAGGTGTGTCGCAATCAAGACTACCACTTTGTGTTAGGTTTTAGGCAAAAATAACACTTCCATTGTGTTTTGGTGGGTTTTCGGTACTAACACTTCCTCTGCCATAACCTCACAATCCTTACACAACATTATGTTTGTCCTTCTAGTTTAGAAAAAAATCTATTTGATAAGTATGGATCCCACCTTTGTAGGTAACTATGTGGTCCTTTTCTCAAAAGAAGTGTTCATAATAATCCACCACAAAGTCTAGGAATGAGGTCCCCTCTTCATTTTTTCCCAACCTCGGCCCATAGATGGACTCAACCATGGTATTAAATCTCATCTTAGAATGCCATTTTAGCCAGACCAGAAAATCTGAGACCCAAAATTTTGCCAAACCATTGTATTCCCCCCACCCCAAGAGTTCTCTCCAGAATTTCAATGAAGCAGTTCATTGTAGACCAAAACTTTTGAAAATTTAAAACTAGATAACTGAAATTTCTGAATTTTTTTTTTCTGACATAGCAGATCTGAAATTGTTGAAGATTATTTGAGATTGTTAATAATGGATACATCCCCTTTTCCTAAGTTTTGGGGTTCTGGTGAATCCCCACTGCAGGACATGTACCCATACATGATCCCTATGCCTAAACTCAAGACATGCATTTGTAAAAGCTGAAGTGCAGTCAGAACAGCTAGAAATCTGTTGCTGGTCTTTGTTTTGTTGATTTGCCAAGTCATATGAATTTTGTTTACACTAGCAAGTTATTATACTTTGGATTCTGCTGTATCTCTCATACTGATTTTCATATTTTGAAGTAGTCCAGGATCCTTAATGATGTGTATCTATATCCTTTTCCAAGGTGCTATAATTTGTAACAACTATTCCATATGTGATGATTAACTGATCAAAACTGTTGCTTTGTTGCTTTGACATAAAGTTAACCTTGGTATGCTGATTATTGGTTTTCAGATCTTCGCTACATGTTTCTTCTCTTAGCTTGTTAATGCATTTAGTTTGAGTTTGACAACACTTACTTAGGTTGCCCATGATAAAATTTGTAGGATACTGATGACTGTGTCAATTAGTGATGATGAATTGCAAATGCGGAACCCATTGCCTCTATGTGTCTTGTTGGGTAGACCTATTTCTGACAATGTGATGTCTGAGGTATGGAGTTGTTGACAATTTTTTTGTTCCTTTTCTTCAATTTCCCAAAAGGCAAGGATAATTGTTGAAAAATTATATTTTGTTACATCAATCCTGAAGTCTCGTCTGAACAGGATTCTGCGAATTATCACATTGATCGGGCATGTATTCTAACTACATGCAACAATTCTGTTGTAAGGGGCCAATCTGAAGCTAACTTTATTCTCCCTGGAATTAAAAAGCATTCATCTGATGACAGCCCTGGGAAATTTACACTCATATTCATCTGCCATGGTAGTCTCAGATAACATGTCTTATTTTGTTTTTGAGTATGTTGTAGATGTTGATTATGATGATGGTTACTACTTACTATTTCATTTTCTTACAGGAGGTACAAGCAGTGGCGGTGGTTGTTTAAGTAACAGTTTGGATTTAGCTTCTTTTCAATGTAAGACGTCAACGAATAAAACTGAGTCTTTATGTTGCTTGATTATATAAGTTATATGTTCATGTTGTGGAATATATGTTTCTATTTCCCTCAATGTTTTTGTGTTGGTCTCTTTTCTTTAAAAGTTAGCACGGAAAGTGAAATTGTCTAGAATTTGGGAGCTTCTTTATAGCATGTGTATAAAACTTCAATTTCATTTACTTTGAACTGTTTTACCGCATAGTTTTTGACAGCTCATCTATAATTCACTTTGGACGAATTCCTCACATCAAACTATAGAATGGGCAGGTCCTACTTTGCAGTATATGCAAAGTTGCACACTGTATTTGTCTTGGAAACTGGTGCAATTGTCTATTGATGGCCTTGTAAGCGCCAGAGTTCTCTTTGCTACAGTTTCCCTCTCATTCATAGTATTTTTTGTTTCTCTAAACTTCATCCTCTATATCATCTTCTTTCTGAGTAAGCCTAGATACCTAGTATGACCCCTTTGCATCATGATAGGTGTTGACGATTATGGCTTAGCATGGCCAAGAGATAGTTTACTTTCTATTCTCCTTATTGCGTGGTTGACAATTTTCTCCTTAGAATAGTTTCCTTTTTAGTAGATTTGGGAGATCTTATGTAGTCTATGCAATATTTACTTTTTGTGGTAACTCAGTTTTCTAAACTGAATTTCTAATTTATAAAAAAAGACTCATAGGGGAAACACACACATGCAAACTGTCTCCTTCTTTCTCCCTTTTGCCTTCTCCTTCTTCAGTCTTCTGTTCTTCTTTTCTTAATTTTCTATAGGTCCTTAGGTTGATTACAGGCACTGAAATCCTAACATGGTAACAAAGCAGGTTTTAATCAGCCTAGGGACTTCTCTGTCAGCTGCTCAGTTTTTTTCTTACCTGGGGCAACTCCAACCTTCTCTGTAGTAATTTGTTGAATAGATGTCCTTCAACGACTTTTGAAGGATCAAATATCTCTGTATTTATACTGCAAAAGCCCAGGAGTTCTGACAGTATGTCTACTTATCTGATTCAAACCTAGGCTGGTACACCCTACTTTTTTGCGTAAATCCAAAGTTCGATCTGCCCTGTACTCATCTTCTGGGACTCCTCTTGATTTCTGCTGAGATATGCTCACTAGTTGGATCACAAGAACTAAGTATTATCCTCTATTTTTTATGCTATAAGTTCTGCTGCAAGTGTAGCACTACTGCCCCTGTTTTGTTTGAATTTTTCTTTTCTGAAAAAAATATGCTGCTACCATATTGCTTCACCACTGCTTCCGTCGTTTGTTTTGGAATTGAGTTCAGCCTTTCCTTATCTAATACTTCTACCAAGACCCGGAGGATTGGGATTAGTGTTTCTTCAGATCGAGATCTTGTAGAGTTTCAGATCCAGCGAGTTTGCTGCTATGGTCCGAGGTACAGTGCAAGATGTCTCTTCTTCTAAAGATTAGACTGCATTGGTGTAGGCCTTTGGGGTTTCTTTGCACTACACTAGCTGTTATTTATTTATTTATTTTCCTGGTAAACATATCTGAAACCATCTGCTACTGCAACAACTGTTACTGTACTTCTGCTGAAGTATTCTCTGCCTTGTCCTAATTTTGCTATGTTATCTAAATTTTATTGTGGGTGCCTCCGCTGAATATTATAGTGGGTTGCTGCAAGCCTGCAACTCCACTGCACTTCAGAGGTATTGTCTGCTTGTTTTGTCACATTTGGTGTTATTCCTGTTACCATTTCTTCAGTTAATGCTGCTGTTTATTGTGGCTGCTATGTTTGTGGACTACTGCTCCGTATGACTATCTGCTGCCGAATTTTATCAGATTCAAAGCTGGTTCAGTATTCTTCTGATTTAATTTGCTGCTTCCGTGTTTGTCTTACTAGTGGTCTAGAATTTTTTTATTCTGGTAAATAAGTTTGTCTTCTGAGATGATTTAATGTTGCCTGACTGGCTTTATTGGTGAATGATACATTGCTATGTGAGTGCTACTTCTGCTCATACAGTGAGATGCTGGTAATTAGATGTCATTTTTTGTCCATGTGTAAAACTACACATGTGAGGGAGATCGAAGACTTTTTTATATCTACACAAATTTTTGAAGAATATTATCTGAGGAGACTTTTGTCCTAAGTTGTTATCCTCCACCAACATAACTACCTACTACCTACTTGGTCTGCAGTAATCTTTAGTGCCTTTTTACCTATCTGCTTGATCCATAGTAACCTATACTGCCAGATAAGCTAATAAATACTATTGATTTGAATTTCCCTTGATAAAGAGATAAAAAGGAGAAGAGGAGAAGAAGGAGACACTGCAATTTAACATGGTTTGGGATAAACCTAAAGTCCACGGAAAAATGTTTTTCCTTATCATTTCCTTCGAATAGGAACATTATTTTTAGGTGTAATACATTGTTTGTAAGGGAAGATTCCTCCACTCATGGAATCACAAAGTTTCATGACATGGCAAACCTTATTAGTGACCGTTGCCATCTCTACTATTGGTAAGTGATTGATTGACGTCTCTACTTTAGGTAAGTCTTACTGATTGATTGACGTCTCACTTTAGGTAACTCTTGCTAATTGATTGACGTCTCCACCTTAGGCTCTTGTTGATTGATTGACATCTCCACTTTAGGTAAGCCTTGCTAATTGAATGACATCTCCACTTAGGGTTAGTCTTGGTGATTGATTGACTGTTTCAAAATTGAATTTGAATTCAAATTTTGAATATCCTCTATACGCTTCCTCAAGAGTAGTGGTCGTGGACTGACAACAAGCTTGTCTTGAGTAACTTGAATCGTGGTCTAGGTAAACCTTTGTCCAAATATTGGCTAATTGGTCTTGACTAGGTAGAAACAAACATAGAGTTGATTTGATGCAACTTGTTCCCTGACATAATGGTAGTTAATCTCAATATGCATGGTTCATGCATGGAATAGAGGGTTGGTTGCCAAGTAGGTGGGTCAATATTAGCATAATAGAGAATTGACGGTGATCTAGTCAAGCCCAGCTCTTGTAATAGTTGGTGTAGCCAGATTAACCCAGCAGCCACATTGGAAACCCCCTTATATTCTGACTCTGTTAAGGATCATGCCACAATATGTTCCTTCTTTGAAATCCATGAGATCAGATTATAACATCCAGCCCAGTCCGCATTAGTGTATGCAACTAATTGGATTGATCATGTGGGTATGGAATGTAGCAAGCATTCTAGCTTTCTGAAGCAAAAAGGAAGGAAATACTACTAAGGTACTATAAGGCTTTATATCCTAGTTTTCTGAAACAAAAAGTAAGGAAATACTAAGCTACTGCTGGTGGAAAGGAAACTAGACAAGGAGAAAGCAAGTTAAGGTTAAGCTTTGCCGGAGGTTGCTGCCAAGTGCATTTCAGGCCATTGTTTCAGTAGATAAGTGGTTTCTTTGCTTGTTTGTCTGATTGTTTGATTAATTAAGTGTTTGATTGCTTACATTGGAAAATGGGTTAGAGTTTTTATTTCTTTATTCTTGTTCTGTGGTTCTGGTTTGTTAGGGGACGGCCGGAGGGCCTTATTGTCCTCCCCCTGCTGGGATGGGAATGGCATGGAGTTATTTGCTGATAGCTCTGTTAGGGGATTAGAGAAGGTCTGAAGCTGGATTTTAAACCTTGAATCTGTAGGGGTGGAGTCAAAGGAGCTCTGTGGAATGATGCTGCTTTGCAAGAAGTGAACCAATGGAGGGGGGCATTGGTTGGCCACTTCATTGGAGGAAGGCCTAGTTTTCCCTTTGTGAAGGATATGCTGTTGAAGTAATGGAAGCCGTCTGTATGTACCTGTTAACTTGTTACAAAGTGGTTCCATTGGTTCCATTGTTTCCAGATTCAGTCTTGAAGCAGATCGTACAAAGGCATTGGAAAGAGGGCCATGGTTTGTGCAGAAGAAGCCATTCATTGTGAGACCTTGGAGTTTGGAGGGGGTGATAGAGTATACTGAGTTGTCCTCAGTGCCAATTTGGATCTCCTTCCCCAATCTTCCATTCCAATATTGCTCTGCCCCAAGTTTGAGTGCAATAGCTAGTGTGATTGGGAAGCCTTTGATGACATACAGAATGACTGAATCCATGGAGAGGGATGTCTTATGCTCGGATTTGTGTGGAAGTGAAAGCTCTAAAGAAGTTGCTGACATCAATCCCAGTTGTTGGTGACCAGGAGTTTCGTTTTATCAACAGGTTCAATATGGATGGAGACCTCCTCTTTGCACTTTCTGCCAGTTGTTTGGGCTGGGCTGAGTAGTGGTCGCCGGATTGTCATGTCATACCTAGAAAGTGAGGAAAATAGGGGAAAGGCAGCATGAGAAGGATGGAATATATGGAAGTGATGTGGCAGAATTCCATTTGGATTTGACCAATAGAAAGAGGTTTACTGTGCAGGAAAAGGGAAGTCTCTATTAGAGTGTAGCTACTTTGCTGTCCTTGTGGTAATCGGAGAGGAGGTAGGGGAGATAATCAAGGAGGATTTGAATTTAAAAAATGGGGTTGACCTTTCTAAGGAGGCAGGAGGCAGGATGTTATTGGTGATTCAGAATTTTTCCTCTCCCCTTGGGAGAGTTGGGAATTTGGTGGAGTTGAATGTGGATAATAACAATATGTGTTCCAGGGTTTTTAATGATAAGACCTTTGACATAGATCTGGAGAAACAGGAAGGAGAATTGTTGTGAAGTTAAAATAAGTACTGCAAGCGCAGGGATCGGGCAGTAAACGGGTTGATCAGAAGGAGAAAGTCTTTGATCTTCTTCCTTCAATTGATGTGAGATGTAATATGCTTGTCTTGGAGTAATTTGAATAAAATAAACGGAAATTGCTACGTTTAGCCCTATCTAACTACTCCAACCCTTGTCACTAGAATTATAATATCTAGAGTGGGAAAAAGTTTCACAAAGGAGAGAAAAGAAGACTAAAAATGAAAATGACAACTTCATTCAAAGGAAAGAAAAATTACAATTCACAAAAGAAAAGTTTTCTCTATTTTATTGAGACTAAAAACCTAAACTAAATATAAAATTAAAAGGGAAAAGTAAGATGCTTACTTGAAGAAGAAAAATATACTAAAAGTTAGCTGGCTCCCTTAGAGAGCCAACTGAGGAGATTCTACTAGGGAAGAAGGGCTTTGAGCAATTTTCAATGTGTTCAGAGGGAGGTGGGGCTAGGCTTTATATAAGGTGAAGATTGAGGCAAATACTCCACCTTTTCCATGTGGGCTTAAACAACAGGGGAGAGGTGAGGGAGGGAAAAAATATAAAAATAACATCCCCTTATTTTTCTACTGAAACAAAATGACTTCATATCTTCTCATCCAGGCTCCGGAATGGCTTGGGCCACGAGAAAATTGATCTTGGCCTTTAGATATCTGCCAAAATATTCATTTTTGTGCCTTTTAGCTCTCATTCTCCTTTTTGTTAGAAATACCTTGTAAATACAAAAACAAGATTATACTCTATGGTAGCTTGTCTAAAATGTGTAATAATGTATGCTTTATTCCCTAGGATTTCGTACATAAATGCACTCATTAGATTCCCCCACACTAGAACTAAGCTTGTCCTCAAGCGAAAATAAAGAAAGAGAACAAATGCAAGAAAATAAAGTCCTAACTCACTTTTGTAGGAGTCACGGTTGCACTTAGCATGTGCCACAAGGCTTTAAACCATTAGGTTACCCCTAGAGGAGGAGTTATAATCTCATGAGTGTTTGTACTAAACATACACCCAAAATTCCAGTTCAGCACAAAATAAAAAAAAACTAAATTTCAACAATTCAACTCTGACAATAGATAAGCATATACATAAACAATCCATAAGTATGACAATTTTTCTCACAATTGATTTAAGAACCCCCACACTTGGAACTTTATTACCCCATATTGATTTGTGAGACCAAGCACATATTTCAATAACGACTCACTTTATATCTTCCAAGTACAACCTCTCCTTTAGGCAAAACACTTTATTTGTAAATGGGACAAGGGTGAAAGGACTAGGATTTGGAGTGCTTTTGGCCAAACATTTTTTACCAAGGCATTAATGACACTCATGTTTATTTATTTTAATTCATTCTTCTTTCTTTCTTTCTTTCTTTCCCCCCCCCCTTCCTTTTTAAGTAGTGAACTCCATTCTATCATGGTGGAGCAAATACAAATTACTTTGTAGCTTTTCTTTTGTGCATATGCCCACATAGACAATGATGGTAGAGTTCTTTTCAACAATCTTCTCCTAGGAGATTTGATCAAGTCACCTCGATTCCTGAGTCAACGTGCCCTGTCTAGTTCCAAGGAATTCAACTTTTACTTTTTACTCTTTTTTTTTTCTTTCTCTCTCTCTCTTTGTGTTGTCAACACAAAAAATTGGTCTCTAACTCCTAACCAAAGGAACAAGGATCCACAAGACTAATTGATGGTCCCACACCTTCAATTAAGGGCCTCTTATTTTTCTAAGGTAAGTCCCCTCTCAAGATACATACATGTTATCTTATTTTCAACAAGTTTTTTATGTGTTCTTGATGGGTACCAAAATCATTCTCAATTTTTTTTTGGGATAATTGTTGTTGCCCTCCCATAGTATAGCTTAATTACTATTTTATCCTCTATACTTTCTGAAATCACTAATCCAACCTTCAACTTTGTTTGTAATTGCTGATGCCCACCACTGTTTACTCCATTAGTTAAGTGATGACATGGCTTTTTTTATTTATTTAAAAATCCCAAAATACCCCTAAGGTTTTATATTGCTTATTTACACTTTATACTAAATTACATTACTACCCTTAGTAATTAGGAAGAGTTTAACCCTACTTAAAAGATCTTCTTCTCTAATCAAAATAAAGAGAGAAGGAAGAGAGAGGGGGAAAAAAAGAAAAATTTGACTTCTTTTGCCCTTCCCAAAGAAAAAAGGCTTTTTCTTCCTCTTCCTCTTGACAGCCTACCCAACTCTTCCTCTCCCTAGACAAAAGCCAAAGCTGAGATTCAAAATATTAGTTAACAAAAAACTGCCAATGCCTTATTTATTAGCTTCTATGTATTTACTTTCCAATTTGGTTTTATTTTTTAGTTTTTGTTATTTACTACCCAATTTGACATTATCAATTTTATAAAGTTCCTACATCCAATAGATTATTTATTTACTTTCTAATTTGATGCTATCAATTTTAGGAAGTTCCTATTACGGATAGGGTTCTTTTTTTGGGAATCCAAAATGATAAGAATACAAGTGTAAAATTAATATTTTATGTGGTTTTTTCTAAATAGGGATACTATTGTGTTTTGGCTTCTTAATTCTAGAAGGGAAAAATGGACCTTAAATATCCAACTGTAATAATTTCTCAACACTGTTAAAATTGAGGGGGGCAACAATAGTTCCATAAAGAGTAGGGTCCCTTTAGTAATTAAACTATAATACAAGGGGCAATAGTAATTTTTCCTTTTTGCATCACACATTATAGCAATAGAAAGGGTATGTACACTCATCAAAAGGATAATGACAAGGCAAAGGAGGGCATACCTTTGAGAATCTCAGTCATCAATGTAAAAAGGCTCGTGGAGATCAATGGCCTCTACACTATCAACACTTAGCATTTCAAGGAAAGGCTTCAAGCGTTGACCATTCACTTTGAAAATATTGTTAGAATAAGGATCAGTTATTTCCATAATACCATGATTAAAAGCACAGTGAAAAATAAAAGGACCTTTCCATCTAGTATGCAATTTTCTTGGGAACAATGCAACTGTGTTGTACAATAAAACCTTATCACCAACAGAAAAAGTTTTTCTGACAATATTCTTATCATGAAAGGTTTTAGTTTTAGCTTGAAGATCTTTGAATTTTCATAGGCTTCATTTCTAAGTTCCTCCAACTCAGATAGTTAGGATGCAAAAGAGGACACCTACATTGACAGAAACAAAGTTCAACTTCTTGATTGCCTAGAAAGCATACTGCTATAATTTGACTGGTAGGTGATAACTGATAAGCATTATGATACACCAAATGGTACGGTGATTAACCCACTATCTTATATGCAGTTTTGTGGGCCTATAGAGCATCATTAAAATGGTTTGATTAATCCTTATGACTTAGGTTAATTGTCTTTTCTAAAATCTATTTAACTTGCTTATTGGAAACCTTAACTTGACCTCTCGTTTGGGGGGGGTGGTATGCAGTAGCATGCATATGGGTGATTCCATATTTTTTCATCAAGGTCTCAAAAGGCTGATTATATAAATGCTTGCCCTTGTTGCTAATCAAAGCACAAGGAGTGCAAAATGAAGAAACATGTTCTCTTGAGAACTTGATCACCACTTTGTGGTCATTCGACTTACAAGCTATGACCTCTATCCATTTGCTCACATATCTACAGCCAATAGTATGTATAGATTCCAGTAGGATTCAAGGAAATGAGCCCATAAAGTCAATACCCTAGGCGTAAAAATTTTCAAAAATTGAAGTCGGATTCAGGGTATAGTTTCCTGCAGGAATTAAGGAGCTTGACCTTTTCTGGTCCCTTCTCCTCCACATGACCAACTCCTATGGCACCCCTAAAAAAGCTCCCTTTTCTCCACTATTTTAGCTTGCTTGGTTCAAGGGAAACATCCCCCCGCTAAGCCATTACTGTTTGGAGAGCCCTCCCCTTTGACTCCCCACCTAATCCCTCCTTATCCACTGCTTTATCCCTTTCAATCCCTCCTGTATCTTTTGTTTTGAGGTAGAGACCACCCCACACCTTTTCTTCGCCTTCTTCTTCTCTCGCCCTATTTGGTCCTGTGCCTTTCCTCTTTTTGGCCTTGATCTAGGCACCCTCAACCCCCTAGACATTGGGTGTTGTTGGTTTGGTTCTACATTTGGAGGTTCTTCGGTTTCTAACACTATTGGGGAGCTTCTTCTGGGGGCTTGCATCTCGCACATATGGATGGAGCGTAACTTCCATAGATGGACCACCAAATCCAGTTCCTTATATCAGATTTGGAAAGTCATTTGTAATGATGGTAGCTCTAGGATTTCCTTTTTGCCTCATAAATATCTTATGGACACCCTAAGGAGTAAGCACATTGGTGTTACCTAGGTTTGATAGCTCTTTGTTAGTTTCTTTCAGGCCTTCTTAGTTTGGTTTCCCCCCCTTCCCCCCTTGTACTTTCTTCTTCCCATTGCATGTCTATATTATATTCATATATTCATTAAAAAAGGGGATTCAGGGGCATCATGTACCTTTTGGTCACTCGACCAAGGGAATCACAAGCCCTGCAAGCTCGACAATGAGAGAAAGAATCCTTAAATAGCTTAGGCTAATAGAATCCACATAGAAGCACTTTTTCTGTAGTTTTCCTAAGCCCAAAAGGACCCCCAATGGTATCTTTGTGGCGAAATAAAAGAATTAATAGTTGTTTATGCTAAATACTTAACACCTAATAATTTGATCTGGACCCATTTTGAACAAGTATGGATCAACTCAGAAGAAATATTTAACTTGTGAGTGGAACCGGTATTTTTCTTGTGTGGACCAATGGGATGATTTTTCACCGGCCACAAGGTAATTAACAATATTTGCATACTGAGGTTTCGTGTTCACCGACATCAATTTGCTTATTTGGAAATGTCTCTAGAGTTGGACTCTTTTCCTTTCTAGCGTTAGGAAGGCAAGACAAATGGTTTGCAACCATATTGTTAGTTCCTTTTTGTCTTTGATCTCTGGGTTAAATTTTTAAAGTACCAAGACCTAACAAATGAGTCGGGATTTTGCATTTGTCTTGTTTGACAAATATTTGATAGCTGATTGATCAGTGCAAACAATGACCATGACTACTAGTTCCTCTTTAATGAATCGTTCTTTTGGTCTCTCTCCGCCCCCCGCCCCGAAACTGACCCAAGACACAACACCCATTCGCTTTGCGCGCGGGGAGACAACGAAGTTCAGTTTATGAGACTGCAGCGGAGTGGAGCAGCCGCTGATCGTAGACCACCCTTACCTTAGCTGGATCTCGCTGGTGCCACCTACACGGTAGGTAGGCGGTGGATGTGTGATGAGTCGTCTTATAATTAACTTGTGCATCATTGAGGTTGGACTTGCATAAGAAATCACAGTGGGTGGATTAGGGATTTGTTCGCATAATGGACTTCAACATGGCAGGTGTTCTAAGACAGAATTGGCAGAGTGCTTCCAAGAAGGAGCGTATATAGGTCCCTTGGGTGTATAGTAGGTAGGATGAACAAGATTTTGTATGGATAGTTACACCCAATTGCTAACTATTCTTGGGTTTGGCAAAAGATTATGAAATACAGGGATAAGGCTGAAACCCTCATACAGCATGCCGTTGGTGATGGAAGGGGGACTTGCATGTGGCTCGATAATTGGCACCCTTAAGGTTTATTATTGATCAATAGATACGGGGATACAATCTGGCTTGAGTTCTCAGTGAATGGAGATGGTGGACAAGTTTCTCATTGAGAAACGTGAAATTGTCTAGGAAGATCAACAACTTCCATGGATGTTTGGGGAGACTTACCACTAGTAGAAAGGATTGATCATACTAAGGCAAACATGGTGGTGTGGAAAGGGATTGCCATGGGATTATTCTCCTCCAAATCAGCATGGGATATATCCATTAGAAAGCACAGGAGGTGACTTGGTGCAAGGTGGTGTGGTTTGTGGAAAATATTCCTAGATACTCATTTACGGCTTGGGGATGCTTTAGAGATGCCTTTTCAGCTAGAGATAAAAAGGAAGATCATGGTGCACTCTAATTGGCATTTTCACTGGGCAGGAGTAGAAAGTAGAGACCCCCTATTCTTTCAGTGCACTTCAGCTCCTTGATGTGAAGAGGCATATTTAAAATGTTGACAAGTGATAGGAGGGCAATGACAAGTATTAATGAAGCTGCTGTCTGGGTGAGGAAGTGAGAGGAAATAACAGAAAGCATTGGACTAGTTTTGAAGTTGGTACTGTGTGCTGAGAGAAACTATTCAGCTACCATGGGCTGAGAGAAACTATTGGATTTTTAGGGATAAAAAAGAGACAGCAGCACAGTTAATTGAGCCAATGTGGATGATGTGAACGTCAAATGTGTTACTATGTGTATTGCTAGTGAATGGACTGTCCAAGCTGCTTAAATAGCTGAGAAGTGGAACATTGGTGTTGTTTCAAGGACTAGGATTCCAAAGGCTTGTTCCTGGTTTAGGCCTTCTTCAAATTTGATCTCTTTTGACTGTGATGGAGCATTATCAAAGTCAGCAGCTACATATGGTGGGTGGCTGGTGCTAAGGACTACTTTGGCAGTCCTATTATGGCATATGCTAGCAGAGGGGAAAAGCTACCGGTCTTGGCAATGGAATTGCAAGCCATACGTGGAGGGATTCAATTTGCATTCAAGAAGAGTACTTGGAGTTATCCATCAGATCTGATTCTAAATTTGCATGGATAGTCATAATGGGGCTACCCAAGGGCCAGTAGATTACATAATACAGGTTCATCAAAGGCAGCAAGAATTGTGGTGGGAGCCTAGTATCTTCCCTGGAGAGCTAGTGGAACTGATTCAAAGTGATGCTGCAGCACATGTTTATTACACACTGTAATTTGGTTCATCTTTCTATTTGGGATACTGGCTAGAAGGAAATTCCTCCTTGTTTGGACTCTCCTTAGGTTTCTTTCCAAAGGGGTTCTAGGAAGATGCTTTCTTTGTCATTTTTCTGTTTAATATAAATCTTAATTATCAAAAGAAAAAAAGGGGAAGGGCACGAAATGGATACTAAGAGAATGTTGTCCATAGATCAAATGTATATGCAATACTTCCCCACTCAGAATACTGATGGTAGTGCAACCAAGATTTAAAGTGTCAAAAATTTTTAGTTGGTAAAAAGTAATTGAAAAATTACACGAAACTAAGAAAAATAAATGAGGAATATAGGCATAATCTATTTCATAGGTTGCATATAATTTTGAGACATTGGATCCAATTGCATGTTCAGTTTTTTCCATGATGAGTAAAGGCTGGGTGTGCTGGTGTTGTGCCAAGCCTGATTCTGTCAAATGACGCCCCAGTGCCACAAAAGCTAGTGGCAGCCCTTTTTAACTTGTAAGTAGTGAGATGTAATAGTAAATAATACGAGACATTGGTAAAGTTTTGGATGGTACAGTATGATACATTTTCTTGATAATGGTTTTGTGTTTGTATCAATATATGGTAAAAAGGGCCATGGTTCAAAATCTCAATCTTGAGGCTGATCTCGATCAGCCAGAAAACTGATATCTGTTTAAAAAATAAAAATAAAGCACCAACTTGAGGGCCCATCTCATGGGTTTTAATGGTCAGGTTGGGCTAAAATTTGGTATTTAGTCTATTTTAGGGTTTCTAAACAAGTGTATGTATGAGTTCCAGCTCGACCATAACTTTGAAACCGAAATGCTGAAGGAATGAGCAAGCAGTCTTACGAAAGAAAATTGACTCCATGAGGTTGTAGCCCTTCCAATGGACTCTAACATATATTAGAATCATTTTCATAACCTAAGCATTTTTCATTATTCTTTTAATTTAATTTCTTAAAAAATATATTTTTAAATCCAAAATTCAAAAGAATGAATTAATAATAGATAATTAAAAAAATTTCCATGAAGGTGTAGATTGGACAAAGATTTTAAGCAATAATTTAAATCCACACTCAAACACCTAGTCTAGAACATGTTATTTGGAAAAAAATGAAATTTGGGGAAAAATTTACCTTCCTTTAAGAAGACCTTCAAAACCCTTGATTGATGTTGATTTCTTGTTGTAATGAGCTAAGAAGAGTGTAGATGTGTTGCAGATGGAAAATCTGGTAAGTTTCCGGCCAAAAATCTAGCAAAAAAGGATGAAGAAGGCTGCTGTGTCGAGATGAGGTCGAAAGCAGTCGAGACAATATAAGGAATCTCATCTCGATTTGATTGAGTTGGAATAATGAAGGGTTGAAATGGATTGAGATCCCAGTTGAACAGAGATCTCAGTGAAGTTCTTGTATTTTCTGGATCTTGCAAGTCAACTTGTCTTCTTTTTTTGAGATATCAAAAACTCGGCTGAATCTCGCGAGACCTTGAACTGTGAGAAGGGTATACTTAGTGCAAAAATGCTTCTGCAACTGTGAGGTCCTGCACATCAGTATTTTATCCATCCCTTAAAGATTCAATGCATATTAATAAGTATTCGCTAACATTGGGTACTTAAATCCTTACATGTGACATAGTTTTCTTTTTTTAGTTTTCTCCTTAACTTGCTCTGTGAATTTACATTTTTTCTTTTATCACTTGTTGAATGGTTTGGTTTTTGTTACGCACAGTGTTCTCTGAGGATCTTTTAGTATATAAACATGGAGTGGTCTTTATTAACGCAATTATAATAATACACTTTTTGATATGTCAGCAAGTGTTGGAGATCACTGCCTATGCGGAAGGTTACCAGTGAAGTCATTCTATACATCATTGGAGAATCATGGAAACTTGAGTGCAGGGCATAGTACTGATATCGAATCATCTGTTGCTATGTATTATTGCTCCTTCGAGGTATATCTGCAACAACAGTAAATGTGTCTTACTTTCTTTGAACTACTTTTTAATAGAAATTAAAATCTGCTATTTTTTCTTTTAAAAATGGTTTTGCAGTTCTTTCTGCATTGACAAATCATATATTTATATTCAGACATCTGTCAATCAAGAAAAATTTTAGAAATATATGTTTGAATAAGGATCATCTAGTAAGAGTTGGCTTTATCCTTGTTTTCATTAATAGGTTGGATTTTGTGTCAAGGTTTAATTTTCTTTTGCAGCCTGGCTCTTTGGAAGAAGGCCAAAGTATATCTGTCAGCACTCCTCATAACCTTGCAACTAAGGTACGCTGTTGCTCCTGGGATTTTAAATTCTATAGTTGGGCAAAAATTGTTTCTTCCATTACTTTGGCTGCTGAAAGTTGTAGCTATCTAGAGATCTAATTATGTTAATTACTTTACCCCTTCTTGTTGGTTTTTATTTATTTATTTATTTTGCAGGATTTGGAAAACTTGCAAGTTAATATTTCTGTACAAGAGATTGCGGCGGCAGAATATCCTTATACTTCGTATTCACGCATACCCTCATTGTCGTCTAGTACCATGCGGTAAGCAATTAATTCGTTTTTTGTTTTGTTAGAAGCACTATTTTTGCTTGTAGATACACAGGTAAAAAAGTCACTATACACCATATGTGTTCTAAAACCTATGCAAAAGCAGCAGAACTCAATTAAAAGGAATAAAGATTTGTCTCTTTGAATGCTATAGGCAGGTCTGAAAATCATAAAATTGGAAGTCAACCAAGCAAAGTTTTTTGTCACCTTGTCCCCACTCCCCATCTGATCCACAAGTTTATTTAAACATGTTATGTCCCAGTACCTACTAATTCTATCTTGCCATATACTCCATAAAACTGCACCTAGAGATTTTGGGGGCTCAAAGCTCCTGCTGCTGAAGCCTATCTGTTGTGTTAGAGATAAATAAGAGATAATATGATGTAACATGATAGGGGGAGTCCCCCTATTGTGGTTTCCTTATTAGTTTGGGTCTTTGGTGTT
The DNA here is from genome assembly GCF_041222555.1 of Hakea prostrata. Classification (NCBI taxonomy): domain Eukaryota; kingdom Viridiplantae; phylum Streptophyta; class Magnoliopsida; order Proteales; family Proteaceae; genus Hakea; species Hakea prostrata. The sequence goes on along the minus strand of NC_142604.1, from coordinate 41,016,077 downwards.
AGTGGTTTCCTAATTGGGTCTATGGTCATTAGCGTCCTAGTCTAAGAGAGCTTCCTACTAAGATTTAGGTCTAATTAGATAGGTGTTAAGAGTTATATTTGAGTTTCCTTTTGTAATCCTATTTTCAGTTTATTATATGTGCTTGCTGGTACAGTAGAATACATAGACTTATTGCCCAACCATGTTCTCCAGTTCTTCTTCCCTCAATCTGTCTTTCTTCTTCGCTCTACCCAGTACTTGTTACAAATCTTGGGATTGTTTACATGGTTTCAGAGCCATAATCCATTGCTAGTGAAACAGTTGTTTAGGTTTCTAGTTTAAAGAATGGACCCTAGTTCAATGAAGAAGATGAATTAAAGTTCCTATAAAGATTTATTTTCAGTTTCTGTCAAGTTTCTTTGGTTAAACCAAACTTGAAAATGAAAAAGAGAAAAAAGGGTTATGGGTATTAGATACTTTCTTGCTCAAAGTAAGAAGTCATCTTTTAAGGTGTTAAATTCAGTAGAGAAAAATCTCCATGAATTGCAGTCAGTTTTTTTTTTTTTTTTTTGAGAAAGAACCCCTTTGCAATTCTGACCCTAGAAACCGTGGATCCCGTTACCAAAAAGATAAAAGCCGATGAGAATGGTGACACTGGAAAATGCTCGTAAGATTATCGAATCCTTCACTCAAGAGCTGCTGCTTAACATCCTTTGAGATGCTGTTGTCCTTCATTTGGATGTTCTTGATGTAGTCCGTTCCATTGTTGATAGCGAACCAACATAACGCAAGCTCCTCATCCGTGGTCTGGGTTGGGACACAACCACCAAAGGCATACATACTCTGTTCTCACAATACGGTGATCTTCAAGAAGCCATGGTAATTCTTGACAAGGTTACAGGTAAGAGTAAAAGTTATAGCTTTGTCACTTTTAAGCACATCGATGGTGCTATGCTAGCGTTGAAGGAACCTAGCAAGAAGATAGATGATCAACTGATGTTACTTAGCTTACGACTACCGGGAATTCTGGATCCACTGTTAATCAGTCCCAGGCAGTTGATGTCTCAATGTGGAATATTTATGTTGGGAATGTTCCACCAGATATGCTGGCAGATCATCTCTTAGCTCATATTTCTTTATATGGTGAGATAGAAGAAGGGCCATTAGGTTTTGACAAGCAGACTGAGAAGTCTAAAGGGTTTGCGTTGTTTGTGTACAAGATTGGTGGTTCGATTGGTTATTTTAAGTTTTTGTTTTTGTTCAGTTTTTGTTTTTTTTTGTTTTCCCAGTTTTTGGTTTAGTTTTGGGTTCAATTCCTGCTTCTTTTTCTGATTATATTTTCTGGTTCTGTTCATGATTCTGCTTTCTGATTCCTAGACTGGCTTTATTTTGTGTTACCATTATTGTTTGGTTGGATATTTAATTACCATTATTGTTTGGTTGGATATTTAATTAAGATTGGTTCTTGTTGTAAGACAGAATTGATGGTAGTAGACCTATTTTCTAGTTTTACTTTCTATTTTTGTGTTTTCCTTATTGATGGTAGATTTACTAGGATCTTTTATTTTTCTTGAAAGATTCTCACTGGGAGGATTGATTTGTTCTGTATTTGGTAAGTTGAGTATAAATAAAGATCCTGCTGTGTCATTTAGACACAAGTTAGGATTTCTCCAACTCTTTCAACATGGTAATAAAACCTACTTTGATCCAGACACAAGTTAGGATTGCTCCAACTCTTTCAACATGGTATTAGAGCCTACTTGATCCTTCATTGAGCACCATCACCATTGTCATCCCTTTCTCACCTTCACCCTCAATTGCAGAGCATCACCTACCTTTAATCGTGTATTTACCATAGGAATTTTTTTCCTTACATTTGTAGAGCCACCATTGAGCCTACCAATCCTCCGCCACAATCGCCAAGCTTCTCTGACTCTTGTGCCACTGTCGCTAGACCTCTGCAACAAGTTTCTTCCCATCGCCACGTTCTTTTACCTTTTTTAGTTCATTGCCTGCAACCTGTATCTCCACTAGATCCATCGCCACCTCCTTGCGACTTCGCTAGACCCATTGCCACCCACTGCGCGACTCAACCTATAACCTGAAATACCATCACCTCACCTCCATCTTCCATCAATCTTTGTGCTTGGGCATTGCATCTCTAAAACACCATTGCCTCCACCATCGAACTTTGTTTTTCAAGTTTTTCCATCGTAAAGAACCTGCAACTTGCTCTAAAAACATCGAACCCAACCAAAAACTTTTTTTTCCCATTGCACCCATCGAACCATTAAACCTAACCATACTTGCTCCAAAACCCATTGCCTCTTCTTTTTTCTCTCGATCTTCATGTGATAGGCTCTAGGGGCATCCAATCACTTATACAACACTTCAAGGTCCATCACATCATGCATCCTGTGTTCAAAAAAATTATTCTTTTGGGTGCATCTGGTATGGAGGATCCTCTCATTTCCTCTGTTTCATGGGATCTTGGTTTTTTTAGATGACCACCGTTAAGCTTAATGGGACCAGTTATCTTCGGTGGTCTCGTTCTGTTTTTCTTGCGGTTTGATTGGCCATCTTCATGGAACCTCTATCAAGCCTTCTTCTCTTGGTGTGGCTCAAGATTAGTGGGAGACAGATGAATGCTTGGTTATGTGATTTCTCCTTAATTCCATTGCACCAAGTATTGCAGAGAGTTACCTCCTCTTTCTGGATGTTGCTATCATATGGAAGGCTGCCAAAGACACTTATTCCAGGGTTGGTACTGATGCATAATGCTTTGAAATCAAATTGAAATTTCATTAGTTGCAACAAAAGGAGTTTACCTTGTCTTGGTACTACAACACTCTTCGAGGCTATTATCAGACCCTTGACTTTGATGGTCATTTTACTCTATACTGTGTTGTGGATGTTGCTTTCTATTAGAAGTGGGAAGACAAACTTAGAGTGTATGATTTTTTGGCAGGGCTGAATATTCAGTATGATCAAATTTGAGCATAGATTATTTTCTAGGAACATTTTCCTTTTCTGGAGCAAGCCTATGTTATGGTTGACACTGAGGACAGTCGGAGGGCAGATATAGTACACACTTAGTCATCTGAACAGGTCTACATTAGTGGCTGGTTCTGGTGATTCTCGCACTCTAGTGAAGTGCAAGTACTGTGGCAAAGGGTGTCATACGAAAGACAAGTGTTAGAAGTTGTAGCAATCAAGCATCTGCAAACCAAGCTAGTTCTGACACCTTAAATACTAAACGAGCTCCAGCAACTTTGCCATTTGATGTTTAGACTTGACATGTCTTCTCCAGCGCCGACTTCCAATGCAAGTGTAGCTTCTACCATTGTTCCCTTTGCTGATCCATGGTCCTTCATAGGTATTTTTAGTTGTCACAGTGTCAATCCGACTTATCCCTACTAGATAATCGACTTTGGGGCAAGCGATCATATGATTGGCTCATCCTCCTTGTTGCATACTTATTGCTCTATTCCCTTTGCTCAGGATGTTTGAACGTCTGATGGGGATCTATTATTTGTTCACTTTCTCTTGCTCTATCTTTTGTTTTGAATGTTCCTAAGTTTTGGGCTAACCTTTTATATATAGTAGCCTTGCTCGTGGAATGAACTGTAGAATAACCTTTTTTCGATCTCATTGTGTGTTTTAGGACTTGGAAATGGGGCGTACGATTGGTAGTGATAGACCGATGGGGACTCTACCTGTCAAATGGGTCTCCATCAATTAGGGAGATAAACGGATGGTCAAAAATCCGAATTCGATTCGTATTTTTATCCATTTAAGAGCATCCAAATTCGATTTGGATTTGAATTCAGATGATTTGATAAATAATTGGATTCGAATTCGATGCCAATTTTAAGTTGGATATTATCCGATTGGGTTAGATATTTGACGGATACTATCCATATCCGATATCCGATATCCGTATCTGATTAAAGTTTAATTTTGGGGAATATATCATTATCCCTTCATTAATAATAGTAACTAACTACATCAAACTACTAACACACCATTACATTAATTGGGCCTAACACTCAAGAATGAGATGAAGAGTCCAAAACATGAAGTCTCTTTAGACGTCATGTCTTATGAGTCTATGACTCTTCATCTCTTTCTAGTTTCTACTTCTAGTCTCTTCATCTACTCCTAGTAGACCAGTTCATTCGAGTGTTCTATCAAGAATTTAAACTTTGAATCTCCTAGCTACAATGTTCTTTCAGTGGGGAAGCCTTTGTTGTTTTGGGTTTTCCTGTTCAAGTTGGTTTTGTAGTTTAGAATAACAAATAGAACATGGACAGGAGATACATTGAAGTTTTCAGGACTAAGAGGCAAGAATAGTACAAGCCCATTGCAAGTGAAGTTTTGGAGGCTCGTGGTGATCCACCTTGTAGGAGTGCTCGAGCAAAATCATTTGATGATGGGAATGACTCTACTCAACATAATAGAGGATTACCTTTTTCAGCAGGGAAGGACGATATTATTGATTTCTTTAAAGATTTCATGCTAATCTATTCACATCACTCGCAATATGAATGGGAGGCCCACTAGTGAAGCATATGTGGAATTTTCAAGTCCAAATGAATCAAAAGCTGCAATGGAAAAAGATAGGATGACCCTCAGGAGTCGTTATATAGACCCTGTTCCCTTCATCACAAGAGGAGTTGGATGAAGCAGTTTCTAGGGGACGGCGATGAATTTCTGTAGCAGCTGTGTAGATTTTACAGTTCCAGGATTTGTTAGTGTCTTTTATAATTACTTTTAGTTTTACTTAGAACTGAATCACTTATCAGTAGTTGTCATATGGGATTTATAACATCTAAGAGCAGAACCAAAGAAACTTTCCTCTGCAAACCAAAGATTATATTTTTATTGTTTACTTTTATATTTTCCTTTGTTGTTCTACATTCTTCACAATTGATAATGGTCGAGATCTTCTACTTGTTAATTTAGAAGTCTTTTTTTTTTTTTAAAATTTATTTGTGAACTTGATAAACAATTCTATTGCTTCAAGTGCTTCCATTTGTACTATTTTTGTTTCATCACTAGTCTGTCCATTTTGGTTCATCTGTTCTAAATCTTTTTGTCAATTAGGAAAAACTTTTTTTCTATCCGGATATTTATTACTTTAATTGGACATCGGATATCCTTACTACATTCGGATATTTTTATCCATCCGATTACTTTGAATTCAGATTGGATATTATCCGAAATCCAATTAATTAAGCAAATTCGAATTCAGTTATAAATTTACACATCCTGCGGCCATTGGATTTGAATTCGGACAACGTGTTTAATAATCGAATTCAAATTTGGATACTACCATATCCAAGTCAAATTTGATCCATTTACATCCCTACCATCAGCTCTTTCTACGGCCTCTAATTCCACTTCTCTTGCCCTTTTTACTTCATTGTAGTGGCATCGTCGTCTTGGCCATGTTCCTTTACCTGTTTTGTCTGAGTTATTTCCGGATTTGGTTAAATAATGTAATTTGAATGATGTTTATTGTGAGGCTTATATTTTAGCCAAATAGGTTGGGCATGTTAAACCTATTTCAGACCATCATAGCACTGTTCCTTCACTCTAATGTGTGGGGTCCTTCTCAGACTATGCCTTTTTCTGGTCATAAGTGGCTTATCACACTTATTGACTATTGCACCAGGACCACGTGGGTCTACTTCTCTAAAAAGTGATGTTTTATCGCGTTTACAAAATTTCCATAATATGGTTGTGGCCCGCCACAGTCAACATCCTTCTTATGGAAAATGGGACTGAGTACTTGGGTGATGCATTCTCTTCTTACCTTGCTGACCATGACATCATACACCAGATCAGTTGTTTCGACACTCCTCAAAATGGGGTTGCTAAACGCAAGAATAGACATCTACTTGAGGTAGGACGTTCCCTAATATTTACTATGCATGTCTCCTTGATTTTAGGGTGATGTGGTTCTTACTACAACTTATCTGATTAATTGAATGCCTTCCTGAGTCTTAGACCAGTGCTACCCCCTTGAGGTTCTTTTAGGGACAATAGCCTTTACTACACCTAAGGTTTTTGGCTGTCTTGCCATTAATTGAAACTACCATGTTTATGGTAAGTTGGATCCTCATGAGTTATGATGCATTTTCTTGAGTAGTCTTCCTACACAAAAGGGGTATAAGTGTCATCATCTTGGTTCTCGTCATTTTTTTTTTCTCTATGGATGTTGTCTTCCAGGAACAATTTTCATTCCTTTCTTTTCCTCTACACCTCTTTAGGAGGAGAGTTTTAGTGAAAAGGTTCCAGTCTTGATTCCTCCTTTAGATATTTTCCCTGAGATTCCTGCAAATGATCCTCCTTTGGAAGATAGAGTGACTGGATAGGAACAATGAAGACTTCTGAAGACATATCAAAGATAGCAGCAAGAACACCCTTTTGTGCCAAGTTAGTTGGAAGCTTCAACTCCTAGTTCTGAAATACAAGTTTCTCTAAAGCCTATTTTTGAAGGTGAGCCTATCTCTGGCCCCTTTTTTGACCCTACTTTGCACCTACCAATTGCATTGCACCAAACATCCCATTTCCAATTATGTTTCATATTAGTCCCTATTGTTCCAAAGTTTCGTTTCCTCTTCGTCCTCTGGCTTCGTTCCTAACACTTGGAAAGAAGCATTATCCCACCCAAACTAGAAGGAAGCAATGGATGAGGAAATGCGAGCTCTAGAGAAAAACAAAACGTGGGAAATGGTGACTTTGCCTGTAGGGAAGCGGACTGTTAGGTGCCAATGGGTGTTCATGATCAAGTACAAGGCAAATGGGATTGTTGAACAATACAAGGCAAAATTGGTGGCTTAAGGCTTTACTTAGACTTATGGGATTGACTACGAGGAGACATTTTCTCTTGTTGCCAAAATGAACATAATTTGGGCTGTTCTCTCATATACAGTGAATAAGGGGTGGAGCCTACAACAATTAGATGTCAAGAATGCTTTGCTGCATAGAGAACTCCAAGAAGAGTGTACATGTGTGTGCCGCCTAGGTATTCCGCTATTGAGACTAGTGGGAAAGTATACAAGTTAAAGAGGGCTTTATATGGGCTGAAGCAATCTCTGAGAGCAAATTATGTTTCATATCAATCCCTATTGTTCCAAAGTTTCATTTCCTCGTTGTCCTCTACTTCTGTTCCTAACACTTGGCAATAAGCATTATCCCACCCAAAACTAGAAGGAAGCAATGGATGAGGAAATGCGAGCTCTAGAGATAAACAAAACGTGGGAAATGATGACTTTGCCAGCAGGGAAGCGGACTGTTAGGTGCCAATGGGTGTTAATGATCAAGTACAAGCCAAATGGGATTGTTGAGCAGTACAAGGCAAGATTGGTAGCCAAAGGCTTTACTTAGACTTATGGGATTGACTACGAGGAGACATTTTCTCTTGTTGCCAAAATGAACATAATTTGGGCTGTTCTTTCATATACGGTTAATAAGGGGTGGAGCCTACAACAATTAGATGTCAAGAATGCTTTGCTGCATAGAGAACTCCAAGAGGAGTGTACATATGTGTGCCACCTAGGTATTCCGCTATTGAGACTAGTGGGAAAGTATGCAAGTTAAAAAGGGCTTTATATGGGCTGAAGCAATCTTTGAGAGCATGGATTGGGAGATTAGATAAGGCCATGATCTCTAATGGCTACAAGCAGAGCAATGCATACCACATTTTGTTCTTAAAAGAGATGGTTCCCACACTATTGTACTTTTAGTATAGGTAGATGATATCGTGATCACATGCAGTAGTTAGGATGAAATTTCAGCTTTGACGACTTTTCGGGAACAAAATTTGAGATTAAAGATAAATGAAAGCTCGGATATTTCCTAGTGGTGGAGTTTGCATATTCGGCTAGTGGTGTCTCTCTATTAGAGGAAGTATACTCTGGATCTACTTAAGGAAATTGGGATGCTAGAATGTAAGCCTACTGATACTCCTATTGAGCCTAACCTACACTTGATGGCAAAAGAAGGAGAACCAGTTGACAAGATGTGGTATTAAAAGTTGGTGGGAAAGTTGATCTATCTATCTCATACCAAACCAGACATCACATTTGCAGTTAGTCTTGTCAGCTAGTATATGCATGAAGTCTACTCCTCACACTTGGATGCAATATATTGTATCTTGAGGTACTTAAAGACCACTGTAGAAAATAAATTTTGATTTCATCTCATGGACACTTGAAGATTGAGGTATACACAGATGTAAATTGGGCAGGGTGTCTGCATGATAAAAAGTTTTCCTCTGGGTATTGTGCGTATGTGGGAGGTAACTTGATGACTTGGAGAAGCAAGGAAATAGGTTGTGGTTGCAAGGTCAAGTGCTGAGGCCAAGGTTAAGGTGATTGCTTAGGGTATTTGTGAGATACTATGGCTACAGGAGCTACTTCAGGGATTGGGATAGACTCAAAGGTTCCTATACATTTGTACTTAGATAATAATTAGCAATCGGCACAACTCATAATCCAGTATAGCATGACAGGACCAAGCATGTGGAGATTGACAGACATTTTACCAAAGAGAAGATTGAGGCTTGGTCGATTCGTATTACTTTTGTTACCTCGAACAATTAGCAAGCTGATGTGCTTACAAAGAGATTAAGTACCAAGGTCTTCAGTGGTATTATTTGCAAGTTGGGCATGATAATATTTGTGCTCCAACTTGAGGTGGAGTTAGTTGTAAAACAAAATTGATGGTAGTAGACTTCTTTTCTAGATTTACTTTCTATTTTGTGTTCTCCTTATTGAGGGTAGATTTATGAGGATCTTTAGGGTCTTCTAAGATCTCTTATTTATCTAGTAAGATTCCCACATTGTGAAGATTTGATTTGTTCTGCATTTGGTAAGTTATGAGTATAAATAAAGCTCCTCCTGTGTCCTTCAGACACAAGTCAAGATTTTTCCAACTCTTTCAACAGTTCCCACTTTGTTTCCTTAAATTTAGGCTTATTCTCCTTCCAAGTTTACTCTTTGGCTTGTTTAAGCCTCAATTTAAGGAAACAAAGAGGGAACCAATCCTAATCAGATTTCTAACGAAAACAATAACCAAAACATCTAATAGAGCAAATCTATCTTACCAAAAACAAAGTAGAGCAATTCTAGGAATGAAAGATGAGGAATTTTTTTCGGTAATAAAGAAAAGGGAAGTTAGGATTTGAAACGAAGGTACCAATCTGGGGGGGGGGGAGGAATTGTATTAAAAAGGCCTAAACCAGAAAAGGGAAGGAGGCGGTGGTCTGAAAAAGAAAAAGTCAAAGGATGTAATGAGAGATAACATGCAGGCCAAAATATAGGGATCTAAAAAGTGGAATAAGAGAAAGTATTGAGGCAATCAACTAGAAAAAAAAACTATAAAAGGAAATTAAGTTAAGCCTAAGAAAGGAATCAATCTTGGAAATGTGACGGTCTTCTACCTCTTGATAGTAATGGCTCTAACATCTAAACCAGGGGAAACTAAAGGGAAAGGAGAAAACCTGTAACTAACGTCCAACAACAGAAATCCAAGAGTAGAAAATTGTGTCTCAATCCATAGACTGCCTACAAAGAGCCATGGGAGAAGACCTTCAACTAATGAAACCAGCCAGAAACAAGGTCACTATTCATCATCGAGTCATCAATCACAAAATCCAGGAAGAGATTTCATATCCAGATCTGTAGTGATCCTTCTCTTTCTTAAGGACAGAAATTCCCAAAAAGCCATGACAACTCTAAGAATGAGATTCAACAACAAAGTTTTCCCATGGAAAATGATATGAAAAGGAAAATAGAAAATTCACTTCAATCACAGATCTTCTTATGAACCCACCAATGAGATCCATAATATCCTTTTTTTTTTTTTTACCAGAATTCTTCGAGGTTGCTGGAGCAAAACCATTCACGACCGAATCAAAAAGAAAACCTTCGACTTCTTGATCGGATTTGACAAGACCTTAATTTTAATTTGGGTGGACACAGAGCCCCAAAATTGAAATTTAGAATGAAACGTCATAGAGAACCAGAATTTGTAACCCTCAAGAGATTCTGGTCATCTCTATTGTTGTATTAACCCATACAAAATCAGAAAATGAAATCCTTGTTCAATGAGGAAGAACTAGGATTTCGTTCTTCAAATCAGAAGCCTTAAACGATTCTCAAACCTGCAATTGTTCATGGTTCTGATACCATGTAAACAATCCCAAGATTTGTAACTAGTAATAGGTAAAAGAGAAATTAAGGGAGAAGAAGAGAGAATAATTGGAGGACAAGCCGGTTGATAGACTGTGTTCTACCTTACCAAGAAGCACATATTTATAATAAACTAAAAATAGAATTACAAAAGGAAATATAACTCAGATATGACTCTTAACTCTTACTAATTAACCCTAAAACTTAGCAGGAAACTCACTTAGATTATTAGCACACTAATAACCAAGACCTAAACCAATAAGGAAACCAAGATAGGGGGACTCCTCCTATCGTGTTACATCATATTATCTCTCAGTATCTCTAACACTCCTCCAGCTTTTGCAAGTTTCAACTGACACTTCTAATTTCCTCTGATACCTTATCAAGTGTGACTATTGTTATTGAGAGTTGGAAGTGCCATACTACGGATCACTGTTGAAAATTGCATGTCAACCCAGCATGGTTCAGGACATGGGGCTGCTGCCCATAACTCTGCAGCAGATGGTTCTCCCACCAGTTGTTCTCCATCTTCTAATGAGCTCTATCATCTCTATCAGCTGATGTTCCAGCTTGAAACTTTTTCATCAATGCCCTCTGCTAGTGCTATTTGACTGTTTTTCCTTGTCAAGTTTCTCTTTCTTTTTCCTTTTTCCTGGTAAGTGATTAGTGTACTAATGGGAAATAATATATCAAAGGCAGTTTATGAGAACCCCAAAAGAAAGAGGGGAGGGGGTAGGAAGGGGAAGAACTCCTACCAAGAAGGGCAGACCCTTCTAACCATTAAACCAGAGATCCCTCTTACACTCTATGGTTAACCTATAACTTTGCATCCTTGCTCATCAGATCTGTCAACTTAGTGGTGAACTCCCCTGGTTCCATACCAGCTCTGTATCCACCAAGTGCACACCGTTTGTAAACTCTGCTGTATGGTTTTGCCACTTCACACATGCAAAACTTCCTTCCATCCAAGCATAGAGACTGCACGAAGAATATCACCTTAATGCTCTGAACATTCCATGGCTCCTGAATACTACCATTAATGATTTTTTTCCACCCATTTAGATTATGACCGAATAGACAACTCCAAAAGACCTTTTTCAGTGCAATGTTGAACTCCTCTTTACATGGCAAGCATTTCCATAACCAGCACTGATTGCTCCTCACCCCTCTCTGTAAAGGCCATGACCAATTCTCCCTTTTTTCATAAACCAGATCACAAAAGGATGCACTTGAATTTGCCAGCCCTCCATGAAAAAGCATGGCATTGGCAACCATATTTTCTCTTGGTTTGAACCAAGGGCAAGTTTTTGGGAATCTTGGTTATCCATCAAAATGCAACCATGTTTCTTTTTAGTACTTTCCTTCATATGGTGGCTGTAAGGTTTGTGTTGTTGATGGCAATTTGTCCCTTGTTTCTGGCACGGGTTCCCCAAGGAATAGGTGGTCTTGTTACCTGGGACATAGTTCTTCGTTTTTGCTTCCATCAGCTGATTTGTTGTGCCCCCCCCCCCCCCCCTGTCTTCCCCTTCTTGGGGTTTGGTAATGACGTTTGTTAGAAAATAAACTTTAATCAACCAAAACAGTGCAATAACAACAATAATTGAGAAGAAGAAAAAAGAAGAGAAGAAGGAAGAAGAAGAATTGATAGGAATCACATAAGCCCGCGATTCTAGCTTCACACTCCTAGAATCACAGCCTCTTATTTATAGATATCAATAGTCTAGATTACAACTTGAGAAGCAAGTCATCTTACCCTCTAAAAAAGGAAATAAATAGTACAACTTATGGACATGATTTTCTTGTAAAACTAACTCCTAAAATTTGTCCAAAATAGAAAGTACTGAAAAATGAAAGTTCTAAAAATAGAAATTACCACCAAAATAGAAACTATACTTTCTAAAAACTCCTAAAACTTATGTAGCAAGACTTCTACATTAGAAATAGAAAGTAGAGTAGCATCACTAGCATAATATTTTTCACGTTAGGAAATAAAGAGTACAACTTATGGACATAATTTTCTAGTAAAACTAACTCCTAAAATCTGTCCAAAATAGAAAGTACTGAAAAATGAAAGTTATAAAAATAGAAGCTGCCACCAAAATAGAAACTATACTTTCTAAAAACTCCCAAGACTTATGTAGCAAGACTTATACATTAGAAATAGAAAGTAGAGTAGCATCACTAGCATAATATTGTTCACGTGAACAGTAAAATAGCCCAAACTTGCGAATACTTCAACAATGTTGTATTCATGACAAGTTATTCTTTTAACCAAAAAAATTACGATGTCCCTAACCTAAATTATTCCCAAAGTGTGAGTCAAACATAATGGTCTGTTGTTTAGTTATGCTTTTCATTTTGTCAGTCAATATTTCCTTCACTGCTCAACATTTTCTGTTTATCTTTTAGAATGTCTCTAAGTGTATTATTTTCTCCATTTGGACATGTAGTTTGAGAGCCGGGAACGTCATTTTCATCTACAAGTTTCATAACAACACACAACACAGGACTGAAGGTATGCACGTCATGCCTTTTTTTATTTTATTTTATTTTATTTTATTTTTTTGTCATATATTGTGGTCTTTAGTGTTTTTGAAAATCAACTGAAGTTCCTTTCCTGTCAAACTATGTCTAGAAATGTTTCAAATACTGAAAACTGATTCTTCATTGGCTTTCTTTTGCATGTTGATGTATGTCCTTGAGTTCATTCCTGATTCTTGCTTTAGTAGTTATTTTTGCATGATGTATAAAAGGATATACCAAAGTACCAGTGCATGAAGCTCTTGCCATTGCAGGATGCGGTGAGGTTTTCTTGCCCTACTTAGCAAGGTTGGACCTTGGTGATGTGAGCTGATTTGGAAATAACCATTGGGTTGGGTTATATGTGGTTTGCTTTTGACCCACTGGGAAATTGTTGTAATGAGCCACTTTAGTGGGCTTTATATCATTAGGTAGGAATACAGTAATTACTTCTTTAGTCTATTTAGAGTCCTTACATTCTATATTTGGGCTAGGTTAGAAGGATCAATCAGGGCAAATTACACAAGATCATGGATGAACCAGCCAATACAGTTAGGGTTAAGGATATGGTTGAAATTAGTCGAAGGTTTTGTTAGGACCAGTGAATGATGGGGGATCTAACAGTGATGGGATGGGATTTCTTGGAAATGATTAGCATTCTGATTTTGCCATCTCAACAAAATTAGAATTAGGGTTTTGAAAAGTGAAGATGATGGAATTTTGACTGCTGGTTGGGAATACAACTTGCATCAAGTGAGGGGCTTGTGTTGTGATGTTGTGATTCAAATATGGAAGGGTTTTGATGGTTAGATGCAAATTAATTGAAAAAAAAAAAAAAGACTAGAAACTAAAGGATGAAATAGGAAACTTTTATGATTGTCAAGTGGGACAGTCAAGGGATGGGGCGTAGTAGGTTGGATGGGCAATTTGGGTTTCTTTTAAATAAATTCTAATGGTGAGTTTCGGTTGTGGAGGGGTTTTAGTAAACTAGGTTAAGCCTAGGGTTAGATGTAGAGGTTGCGGATGGATATCAATACTTGCTGCTTGTTGATCTTTAGGTTGGACAGTATGTAATCAATGCATTAGATTGCCTGCTATCAAATGAAAATGGGTGAATCCACTCAACCCTGTGCTGAAGGCTTTGGAACTAGTAGTCTTTGGGGGGGGGGGGGGGGGGGGCAATTTTCCTACCTAGCCTTACCCCAGCCTTTTTTTTTTTTGAGTGGCTGTTTCGATGCCTTGACCTCAAGCTACAACTGTGCTCCACCAACCATTGCACTAAGGCCCGCCTCTTATTGCTTTCTATCAAATATGAACTTAAAACAGTAGTTTTGATCTTTAAATTAAAGAAGAGGGAGCTTGATTGTGGACGTCCTGGGCTTTTTGACTTCCAAAGCTTCCCTCTGCTGAGGAGTTGAGCTGATATACACGCCAATTCCCTCTGAGTTTAGATCATACACTGAACTGAGCTCTCACACAGTGGAGGAAGAAGGCAGAAGCAACAGCTTGCAAAGCATTTTCATTGATCAAATTCGTGTTCAATACTTGCCCTTGTTACAGCCTCATATAAGATACTTAAAATATGACTTTGACACTAAAAAGGAAGGGTGTAACCAAATGCTAAACCTATCAGGTAACTTAAACTGACTAGGAAACCGAAATAGACTAAAGACGAAGTCCTAATCCAGCCCAACTAGATAATTAGAATAAAGCAATTCAAATTCCATTAGTTTTGCAAATTGAATACTCTAATGACTTAAATCGAACCAATACTTCAACCCAGCAAAATCGGTGTAATCTTTCTTTTTTTTTTTTTTTTCTTCTTTTTTTATGTTATTTTTATCACTTGAGCTTTTCATAGTAAGAGGAAATTACATGATAGGCAGTCTCATAGAACCCCCGTCTCAGCTGTCTATTCTCCATCTGCACATCAGCCATGTAGTCTATAGACTGATTTTGCTCCCTCCTTAAGTTCTTTCCTTTCCATTCTTGTACTCTCCAAGGCCTTTGAATTTTTCCGTTTAGGATGTCAAATGCTAATCTTGGATCCTAATCTTATAGACACTTCCTGCAATCCCTTTGCTATGCAAAGTAGTAGCCCTCTAACAATAGCTTGCATTTCCATGGTTAGAACTGATCATTCTCTCCCCCCCCCCCCTTCCCTGCATATGCAACCATAGGTACTTCCTCTGCATTTCTGATCAGCCTCCAAAGTTGCTGCCAAGTTTGCTAAGGCTCCATGACAATGCAATGCCATCCTATCAGGGGCAGGCTGAATCCACATGCATGTTTTAGGGCTTCTTCTTTTTCAGTCAATAGAGACATCCCACTTTTCTAAAATAATATGCAACTTTTGGTTCAAATTTTATCTTCATATGTGGAGTCCCTCTTACTACTGGCATTATTTAGATAGTGCCTTTGATGTAATTGTTGCTGCTACTTATGTATATGGTTCATCTTCACCACTGCCTATTACTCTTGTTGTTGGATGGTCGTTCAACATGAAGATTTTTTACTTAGGTTGCTGTTGATTATCTCCTAAACGAAGTACTATCGGTGTATGTTATTGCTACATATGCTCAAGTGTAATGAAGTTTGTAATTCCAAGTTGGAGCCTTTGATATGTATACTCCAACTTAAGGGGGTGTTAGAATATCACTTTCTATTTTTCTTATTTCTTGGTTAACAAGTAACCTCCCTAGGATGGTGTCGTTTTTAGTAGATTTGGGAGATTCTATGCAATGTGTAATTTTCTTTTTTGTTATAACTCAGTTTAAGAAACATTCCTAAAATAAGACTTGATTTTACATTATGAATAAAGTACCAAGGGAGAGCCAAAACACACACACACAAGCTCTCTCCCTCTTCTCTTCTTCTTTTGAATTTCCTTCTAGTCCCTAGGCTGATTACACATGCTGAAATTCTGCAGTCACTTTAAAATTGGTTTCATCCAACTCAGGTCGAATTGGTCCATCTTGGTTGAGATTTCAAACTACTCGGCCAAGTAGATTAAATTTTTTTTTGTAACCCATGTATCTCATCTTGGTCTGTTTAGGAAACCAAGATTTCAACAAAATTTTAATTGATCTTGACCGCAACTTGAACTATTTTTGAAACAGGGCTCAATTTGGTCTATTAAACAAGGTCATAGACTCATAAGTCAGAAGACTCATAACCTCTCATGGGTTTGGAGGGAAGTGCTAAAGTATAGGGATAAGGCACAACCTTTAATTCAAACCTTGATCGGAAATGGGAAAAGTATTCACGTGTGGAACTCTTAAAAAGGTGCTAAAAATGAGGTTAGAAATGACGTAGGATCCTAGAATAAAGGAGTTGGTGGAAAATTTCCCCAGGAACATAGTTGTCAAGGCGTCGCCTCGGCGTTTGGGCTCCTTCAGAACGCCTCAAATTGGCGTCACCTTATTTTTAGGCAATAAGGCATCCACTTTTTTTTTTTTTTTTTTAAATCACGAGAAAGATGCCTAATCGAAGGCATATATTGAAATACTTATTAGATTCCGATTGTAAAGTATCTATTGTTTGAACTTATATGCATATGTATAATGACACTACATGTGATCAAATGTTAAAATAAAAATAAAAACAAACAAAATCGAAAGAGAATAAGTTCTTGACTCAAGTCTCACACTCTCACTCTAATCCCTAATCTCTCTCTCTCTTCCATTCCCGCGACGACACTCCGGCAAGCAGTGGCCAACGACAAACAACTTCTTCTCTTCCTTTCTTCTCGCGACTTTTTATTTAGGACCTATTATGTGTGGTTTGTAGTATGTTGGATGACTTGAAGTAGTCTGATATTAGTTTTTTTTTTATTATATAAGATATGATAGATTTAGAGTGAATGAGATGTACACTAAAAAATTCACTTAAAACGCCTCAACCGCCTCAAAAGCGCCTCGGAGGGCGCCTCGTCGACTTATCGCCTCAATTAGCTTAAACCGCCTTGCATCGCCTCGTCGCCGTGACAACTATGCCCAAGAATGGAGAGTTAAAAGGCTTGCACAAGAGATTTGGATGGAGTCATCAAGTATGGTTAGACTAAGGTTACTCAAGGTGATTGTGTGGAAGGGGAACACCATGGGTATGTTTACTACAAACTCAGCTTGGAATTCCAGTAGAATTAAAGATCAGAAGATAGATCGGTGGGAAGTTACTTGGTTTGTGGACAATATCCATAGGCTCTCTTTTACTGCTTGGAGATGCCTAAATAACACACTACCAACCAGGGATAAGTTAAGCAAACGGATGTCCAGGTAGAGGGTACAGCTGAATTGTTGCTTATGTTGAGCAGGCATGGAGAGCAGGTATAATATATTTATCCAGTGCAGCTTCAATTCCTTAGTTTGGGTTTCCATAAATGAAATATATCTAATGAAAGGAGACCAACAACCCAAGTACATGAAGTAGCTTTGTATTAAATATCACATTAGATCAAATGGGGTCCATCAGTCTCATTTGCGAACTGGCATCCTGTGCTACGATTCAGCATATATGAACTGAAAGGAACTACAGAATTTTTAGAAGTATGATAAGAACCAAGGACTAGTTAGTAGCAGCCGTAGTACCTAGTGTGCAGCCATACACATTTCAGCTGAGAAAAATGCAAAATAAAAAAATATTTTACTCACTTATCATAGGTAGGAAAGGTGCAGCTCCAATGTCTGCACAGGTAGCCAAGATGTAGCTCCAATGTCCACATAAGTTCTTCACAAGAAGGCAAGTAGTAGGTAAAGTATGGGTAGGTAAAAGGTAGTATTGGTTACTGTGGACCAAGTAGGTAGGTAAAAGGCAATAGTGCTTACTGTGGACCAAGTAGGTAGGAGAAAAGCAATATAGGTTACTGTGGACCAAGTAGGTAAGGTAGTATGTGTTACTACGGACCAAGTAGGTAGATTAAGTTAGTATAGGTTACTACAGAGTATAGACCAAGTAGCTAGGTAAAGGTAACCAAGTACTAGTTAGGTGTTGCTGTAGAATACCATCTTAGGAGGACAAAGATCTTCAACAATAACATTCTTCAACAAATCTTGGATAGATAGAACGAGTCTACAATCTCCTCCTCACAGGTAAGCATTACACGTGCACGAAAAATGACAATAATATCTAGTACAGGAATCCTAAGAATCTCCAATGTGCCCTTTTATGGTAGATATAGTCTTCATTCTTCTAGCAAGTTTGAATTCAAGAAATAATTTCGAAACTCTCCTTATGGTAGATTATAAGATGCATGCACTGGATTCACAAGCTAATGTAATAGGATTCCATCAAATAAAATGGTTAACATATATGCCCAATAATAATTCTGTAAATTCTGACCACAAAGAGGGATCCAACTTTCAAAATGACCCTAATGGCAGTTATGTAATTTTTTTTGGGGGTCTTCAAATAAAGAATAGCATAATGAGGAAGCTAAATAAAGCTAGGCAAGTAGCATGACTTAAGAAGCAACGACCAAGTCATGAGAAATATACTAATAAGGAAATGAGAACTTATGCTGGAAACAAAGGTAATAGGTGGAGCACTAATAAAGGAAAGAAGGGCTATATTGAGGAGTAATAATGGGAAAAGAAATTTGGAAGTAATTATAAATAAGGAAACCCAATAAGATGAAAGAATGTCATGAGACATGAGGGAATATGGAATAAAGGAAGAGAAATTATGTTAATTGAGTAAAGAAAAGCTGAAATCAGATAAAGCAGGTAAGTAATGTGATAATTGTCACCCCTCAATTAGGAAAGCAAACAAACTGCCAAAAAAAAAAAAAAAAGAGGAAAAACAAAGTAGAGGTTTTTAAAGGAAAATAGAAAACTAGAAGGTGACATTCAATCTTAGTTACCCCTCAACTGTGATAACCAACCATGTGTTCTCAATATTTTGAGA
Source organism: Hakea prostrata (assembly GCF_041222555.1). NCBI lineage: Eukaryota > Viridiplantae > Streptophyta > Magnoliopsida > Proteales > Proteaceae > Hakea > Hakea prostrata. The sequence goes on along the minus strand of NC_142604.1, from coordinate 40,997,475 downwards.
AACAAGAAAATAATCTGATCCAACCAGTCATTAACCAGAAGCTGAACTAGAAAATCTCAGCAAAACAGTCTCCGCTAGAAGAAAAGAGGGCAATAAGATGTGGTAACCAAACCACCACAAACTTCCTAGATTGTGATTGAGTTTCGCTCTAGGTAGATACAATAATACCCTCAAAGTTTCAGCAGCATTGACAACAAGTGCAGAATGAGGCAGTATATCGATCATAACCCAGATGGGAAAAAAATAGCAGATTGATTCAAAAAACCAGAGACTGTCATGCACAGATTCAGGTCTAGTTCAATAAAAAGCAGATCACCATGGGTCTTGAACAGTAGGAATGGTAGACGACTTTATATGTGTCATGGGAGAAGTTGCTACCACATTATTATAATAGCTATGGGTGGTTGTGCACCAAGTAAGAAGAAAACAGAGAAAATTGATCAAAATTAAGAGAGAAGAAGCAATGCCAAGGCTGATTAAACCTTCTCTGACACCATGTTAGAATTTCAGAATGTCTAATCAATCTAGGGATTGAAAGGAAATTCAGAAAGAAAAAGATTAGAAGAAGACTGAAGAAGAAGGAGAAGAAGAGAAGAAGGAGGGAGCTTGTATGTATGTTTTGGCTCTCCCCTGGTACTTTATTTATAATGTAAAATCAAGTCTTAGTTTAGGTAAATTTCCTAAATTGAGGTACAACATTATCCTAGGGAGATTACTTGTCAACCAAGCAATAAGAAAGATAGAAAGTAACCAAAATAGAAACTTGAGATAAAATAGAAAGTGATATTCTAAAGTGACAAAAAGTCACTTGTATTGGCCCAAAACTCATAACTTCTGTGTTTTTGAGTGTCTCGTCTCTAGGGTTTTGGGCCTTTTGGCGTCTCTTCAATAGCTTGACACGAATCCTTGGTTTTATGGGAAAAACATGATTTCTACTACTTTGGAGCTTCAATTGTCGAAGCTTCTTTATCTAGGTTTACATCATTTAATTTGTGTTCTTGACGTTACTGTTTTAAAGTGCATTAGAGCTCCTTGTATTTCTCATTTTATGTTTCTAAGTTAGGAATTTAGTATTCTAAATTGCAGCAAACGGGGGTAGACTTTGGTCAAGATTCAAGAATCATATCAATGATTGTCTTTTTAATAGAAGATGGCCCATCCAATGTGTGTAAGCCTTGAATAACCTGTATACCAAAATCAGGAGAAAAGACCATGACTTAGGAGTTGAAACTGCATAACAAGATAGGGAAAAAATTCAATGGTTTCGAAACCAGCCTTTAAACCATGATTCTGAGCCATGGTTTCAAGTATCCACAGTAAATCAAATAAACCCAAATACTTTCTTGTTTTGAAGCAATCCACTAGATTTTTTTTCTTCTTTCATATTCATAATGCTTGAAATGTTCTTAATATGCACAATATGCCAAAGCCTGAAACCTCCTTCCTTCTTGGGTCTACATACTGTATCCCATGATAAAAAAAATGTAATTTCCTTTCCAAAGGACTAGTCCATAGGAAATTTGGGAATATCAATTCTAGCTTGGTAATCACATTACTTGGCAGCCCAAAATCCTGACCAGAATATGTAGCAGCCCTGAAGGCTTAAGCAGTGTAGTTAGTAATTCTAGCTTGCTCTTCACCTTGTCCAGAACAGATGCACGGTCACCAATAGAAAGCCTCCCTGAAAAAATGAGGAAATCCAAGATACTGGATAACCAGCTTGGGGTTCAGACTTCAGAGAGATTCTTTGATTCCAAAAGTTGCACCATGTAAGGCCTGCTAAATTAATAGAAGAGTTAACTCACTTGAGATGTAACGTAGAGAAGGAAGCAAACTCAGTAAGGGCACCCATGCTAGCCATTATCTACTCCTGGTTTGCCTTTACAAAGATTAGCAAGTCATCTGCAAACATAAGATGGAAAATGCAGGCTGTCACTCCTAGGCATCAGCTTGATTTGATCATCCACCTCCAATCTTCTCATAATCCTTTATTTTCCAGGGTAGAGAGGTATGACAATGATGGATATCCTTGTCAAATCCCCTTACACCTGAGAATTAACCCGTTGGACTCCCATTAATTAAAATGGAAAGCATTGGGGAATTTGCACAAACCTTAACCCAACTCACTTAGTAGGGAAACTCATCCTCCCCATAACCTCCTACAAGAAATTCCTACTTAGCGAATCATAGGCTTTGTGTAGATCCATCTTCAACATTTCTGCTGGTGATGCCACCTGTTCAATCCCTTTAACAATATCATGATGCAGTTGTCTGATTGATTTTCACTAACCAATTTTCCCACCATCTGCTGGATTCCAATAGATATTTATGACAAATTTTTATAGCAAATTAGAAAGGGCAATAGGCATGTTCCCGGCAAAGGTAACCGCATCTCCACCCATAGGAATTAGCCAATTATGTTGTAAAGGTTGCATTAATGGAGTTAGGCATGTAAGAGTCTTCAAAGAACAAGAAATAGCCCTTAACCTCTTCCCATGAATGTTGATAGAATGTAACTCCAAAACCCATCAGTCCCAGGAGCTTTACAATCCTTCATCCCAAAGACCCCTTTTTCAACTCCTCCTTCAAGATTGGCTCGTCCAGCTACCTCTACTGCTCATTCGACACCCTCCTCCTTTAACGGAAAGTTTGGACGACAGCTTCCCCCATCATTAGCAGGTTTTGAGAAGAAACAGACAGACTCTTTGTTGATATCCTTTGGACCTTCACTACTGCCCCCTTGATATCTTTTTAAGCACCTTCTCCTCCAGTAAAGCTTCCTGTACTTTTCTTTTTGCTGCCTTCTTCTTCAAAATCCCATTTCAATCTTTACAAATAAATAAACAAATATGACTTAATGAGCAAATGGAAACAGCCAATGCATTGACTCTTGGTGGGTTGATATTGGGCAATCACAATGGAGGTTCAGAAAGATTGGTGATCGCTTGCTGATGGCTGGGAGGCTTGCCTCTTTGGCCAAGGAGGGAGATGGAGTAGTGGTGAAGGAGGGAGGAAGAAGATCAGAGATGTTGTTGATAATGGTAGCATTAGTGGATCGAAGAGAAGAATGGCTTAGAGAGCTTTATTATCTGATGCCATTGGAAATTATTCAGGTAAGAATGGCTTAGAGAGCTTTATTATCTGATGCCATTGGAAATTATTCAGGTAAGAATGGCTTAGAGAGCTTTATTATCTGATGCCATTGGAAATTATTCAGGTGAGGCCATGCACCTAGAGAACATCCCACCATATAGTAGGGAAGGAGTGGCAGAAGAGTCCTGTAATCCAGCTGATGTCAGAAGAGAAGCTGAAATGGAGGACAGCTGTAGTGGGACACTTCGTATTGGTGGCCTAACTTTCTATTTGCAAAGGAAATGCTGATGAAACAGAAGATCTCAGGCCATATGAGTGTCCATCTGTCTCAAAGTGAGTTTTTCTGTGTTCAAATTCAACATGGAGGCTGATCCATCAAGGTTTCTTCAGGTAAAGCCATGGTTTGTTTAGAAGAGACCATTCATTTTTAGGCTATGGAGTCCAGAGGGACTGTTGCAGTGGATAGAATGAGCTCTGCCTGAGTGGATCTCATTCTCAAATTTTCCGTTTCATTATTGGTCTGCTTTAAGTCTAAGTACAACCAGGAGTGTCACTGGGAGGCAATTGGTCACAGATAAGAGGGCCAAACTTATGGAAGGATTTTCTTGTGCTCGGATTTGTATTGAAATAAAAGCATCCAAGGAACTACAGAGTTGAGAAGAAGCAGAATCAAAATATGCATTAATACATTAAACTCACCGAAATGTGTCACTGGGATCTGAAGAATTTGTAGCAGATTTCAGTGAGGTATCTCGGTGGTCTCTGCAGGGTTGAAACACCAAGATAAAGTGAAATTTCCAACCTTGGAATTGACCACCAACTTGAGACAATTAGCAATGACCTTGGCAATTAATTTATGCAAGAAGTTGCGAAGGGAAATGGGCAAGGCAGATTTTCAGGAACTGGTAAAAGAATGATTGGTTATTTGCTTTTACATGGTAGGAATTGAGGAAGAAACCCTGGACAGTAAGGTAAATCAAAGCATCAAGAAGACCCAAGGGGGCAGGGAGAAGGTTTACTTTACTCTTCACATGGAAACTACCTCACAACACTGTTTACGTGAACAGTGTTCTTGGGCTGATATGGAATGCTGGCATAGAGGAGTACCTTTTTGGTGTTTTCATTCTTATGATTACACACTAACTAGTTTCCTATCTGAGTTGTAATCCCACTTAGTGAATCCTAGTAAAGAGTCTAGTACCTGTTTTCTACATTTTAATAATTAGTTTCTAATTTAGATTTGGATCGGTTGCTTCTGTAACTAGGTTATTGTCAGTCAAGTAGCAAGAATAGAGAAAGAATGAGGAAAAAAGGAAGAGGATAAGAGGGGAAGAAGAGAAGAAGAGAAGAAGCCAGAAGAGAGGCTGTATTGTGTTGCTTTAAGGAGGATACAAGGCAACCTTATATAAGGCTAAAATACCAAAAGTAAAAGGACTCCAAGAAATCCATTGAGATCTTTGGAATATTCTTCTAACCCTCCCCCTCAAGCTGGAGCACATATGCTGAGCATGCTTAACTTGTTACACATATACTCAGTTCTCCCAATCCCCAGAGACCTGGAGAAAATATCAGTTAGCTGTTCACCAATTCAGTTATATCTAGGAACAATCAATCCACTTTATATCTTTTCTCTGACTAAATGACAATCCACTTTGATATGCTTTGTTCTCTCATGAAACATAGGTATAACAAAAACCAGAATCTCCTACTGAGGTGCAGTTGCAGATGAGAAGAAGAAACAAGAGAGCCAGAAAAGAAGAGAAGAGAAAAGAAAAAGAAGAGGAGGCTGAGATGATTCTTCTGTAGCATTGTCTCAGCCCTCATGTACCTTTATTTATAGTTGAATATTACAGCTCTAAACAGAACCCAAAATCGATTTTGGGATCTGGTTTTAGGCTTGTATCATTCTAGTACAAATAAGGTAATCTTGAGGGGAGAGGCTCAACCCTTGGAGTCGTCTCTTTCTCCTTTTGTTCTTCTCATTCTCTTCTCTCCTTCTCTCTTGCTTCTCTTTTCTCTTCTGCGACAGCACCTCAGTAGAAGGTCCCGACTTCATTACAATCATTGCTGCATTGAGATAACCCAAAGCCAAATACTACCTCAGTGAACTTGGCGAATCATGCTGGGGGAGATTTCCTAAGGCCATACAATGGTTTCTTCAATTAGCACACCAGTCCAGCAGTCTCCCTTGAGCAACGAACCCCGAAGGTTGCTCCATAAATACCTCCTAAAGGTTACCATCTAAGTAAGCATTTAAAAGTCCAGTTGCCAGAAGGTCCACTGACAAGTAGCAATTAGAGAAATCAAGAGTCTAACAGAAGTTAGCTTTTGCAACCAATCTTTCTTTCAAGTGAGCAGGGAACCATCAGGATTAACTTTGACAGTAGATACACAGCAACAACCAATAGCAGACTTCGCTGGGGGTGATGGAACAAGATCTCAGGTTTCTTTCTGCTTTAAAGCACACAGTTCATCTTCCATAGCTGTCCTCCATCTAGAATTAGATAATGCTTCTACTTGAGACTTAGGCAGGGGATGAGCATCAACAGTAGATCAAAGGATCTATAGGTAGAGGAAATAGAAGAACAAGAAATATAGTTAGCAATGGGATACTGAATACAACTACGAATACCTTTTTTGTGAGCAATAGTATATCGAGATCTGAAATGACTTAAGCAGGATAGTATCCATAAGAGGATTTACACCTGAGGAAGCCGTGGTAGAGTCAGTGAGTGTCAAAGGAGTTACATGAGGACGCCTTGTATGCTCCCATGTTTGGCCATGTAGAGCTTGGGTTGAAATTACAAGGGAAACCTGTGGAAAATACTGAACCACAGTGATAGGAGGTCACCGTCTATTCATTGTAAGAAACAGAAGCGGAGAAGAATAGGGATAAACCTGTGACAATTTTTTTTTTTTTTTGAAATTTAGGAGAATAATAATGATATCCTTTCTGAGTCAAAATTTTAAAGCCTAATTTGGACAATGCATCACAATGATCCTGAATGAAGCAAGTGTAACAAAAATTTGAGGTATAAGGGAACAAGACAAAATAAGGAATACCCCCTGGAAAAACGGATGAAGGAATGCAGTTTATAAGAAAGCATGCCCTTAGAACAGCACCAGCCTAGAAAATTTTAGGAACCTACATTTCAAACATCAAGGACCAATTCATCCAAAAAATAAAAATAAATAAATAAAGGACCATGTGACCTTTATCAAGTAGCGATTTTTCCATTCTTGTGTTAGAAGCGGGAGACTAATGAAGCATATATTTTTGGGTAATAAACTCAAAAATATATTACCCAAAAATGGGGGTTGAGAAATACTCTTTTGCATATCACTAGGTTACTACTTAAGACTTTCAAATTCACATCAATTTGGGTATTGATTTTAGACACAAATGCATAGAATATAGAAATCAGCTCAGAATGTTTCTTCATTAGATATAAGCATGTGACTCTGGAATGATCGTCAACAAATGTCATAAAATATCTGAAACCCCACCTAGATGAATCATGAAACAGGGCGAGGCCCCAAACATCAGAATGTACTAATGTAAAAGGAAAAGCAGAACTATTATCAACTCTGGGAAGGTAACTCACACGTTGGAGCTTCCCAAACTAGCATTACTCACATTCTAAACTAGATAAAGACTGAACAGTGGGATCTAACTTCTTTGAACTTTCCGAGGATGGCTGAACCAAGGCGGCAATGGATTTGATGAAGAGAAGCAGCACTTGCACACGCAACAGAGACTCAACATCCTCAAGCAAATACAACCCTCCTGACTAACTACTTCTACTAATCCTCTTCTTAATAGCAAGATCCTAAAAAAATACGAGAATCAGGATAGAATTTACTGATTTGGTAAGTGCACTTACAGACATGAGATTAAATGGAAAATTAGGAAGGTAGAGGATTGTTTTAGGGATAACGTTTTGTCTGGGTGCATTGTATTGGTGCCTATAACTTTTGCTAAAGATCCATTTTCTAATGTAACACTGGAAGAGATGGGGACAAGGATGAGAAAATACCTGGTACACCGGATATATGATTAGAAGCCCCAGAATCCATAATCTAGGGACGGGATGTAGCGGAGAGACAAGCAGTTGCATTACCTGGTAGAAGCAAAGTAGCAGGGAAGAAGTAGGTTGTGAAATCTGAAACTGAGCAGTGGAAGTAGTAGGTTGTGAAATCTGAAACTGATTGTACCGAGCAAGCTTTTCCTCTTTCACATATATCATCTACCACTCAGAAGTGTTAGGACTGTGGTGGAGTACCAGTACTAGTCACCAAATTGACATACTACTGCTGCCCAAGTTTCCCATATAATTTATAGCAGAATTTATGAATATGTCCTGGCTTACCACAATAATGACACACATGGACAACACCCGAACAATCAGAAATAGTAAACTATGTAATGGGTTGCTGCTCGTTCCTGCGGCACCACCATGACCACCTCCAGGGCCAAAATTATGACCATGGCCTCCAGTATTCCCACAGGTGGTGTTATTTTTCCCATTCTGAATCAGAAGGGCTGAAGTGTCTGTGGATGGTGTGCCCTAAAAATCTTCTGATGCAACATGGAGAACATGAGCAAAGGTATCAGTGAGGGATTCAATAGCCTCTCCTCCAAGATCTGAGATCAAATTGAGTAATAATCCGGTCCAAGTCTGCCAAGAAAACCGTAGCCACCAATTGCTCTCTTCACTGTTGCATCTTTTTCACATCATAGATTCATAGGTAATAGGTAGCAGGGCATTCAAATCTTAATGTGTACTTTAAAATCAGCAAAGTACTGAGTAATGGATCAACCCTTCTCTTGGATATGTAAAATTCTTAAGATGGCTCACGGACTGTCTAAGTTATTACGTCCGAAATATAAAACTCCTAAATAGTCCACAACTCTTTTACTGTGTCATTATAAGTCACCAAATCAACTAGATGACTCGGTAGAACTTAAAATTTGTCCAAAAATACAGGCATCAACAGTAGATCATGTAGAATAACTTTTAGGTGGATCTTACAGGTGGGCCTGCTAATCCCAGCCAGTAAGCGTAAGTTCTATAATCATAAGCCACTCCTAATAATTACTAGCTCCATCAAGTTTCTTGTGAGTATCGAAGAAGGTGGGTATACATCCTACTTCACAACCGAACTTTTTTCCTAATCACCCATCAGAAAAGAAATAATCCATCAAGATGTAGTCAGAAACGTTACTAGAAAAAATCATAATTAGATATTTAGATCTGAAAAATACCCGTCACCAAGAATTGCCGGAACTACTGACAAGTCAAGTAACCACCAAAAAAATTATCTCCTCTTAAGGTCTGCAACATCATCCATCAAGCAACATCATCAAATAAACCACGAACAACCAAGAACAATCTGCTTTCAGTGTTGAGAGCAGATTTACATCATCGTGCATGCACCAATAAATCATAGACAAGGACAGGACGGTGGTGAAGCCAGATGATAAACTAGCATAAGCAACTAAGTTAGAGATAGGGTATTGAACACAACTGCAAGTAACTTTTCAAGGAGCAAAGGGAATATCAGGATCAGACGAAGGGGGAAGTACTGTAGGCTCTTCAGATGAAGACGGTAGAGAGGTAGAATCCATGGAGCAGAGGGGGAAGCTACCATTCTTGAATGGTGAACATAAGCTTTAGTGATGAATTGTGCTGTGGGTGGTGGAGGAGCTCTACCTTGAGGAAACACACTTTGAATATCGGATATTGAAAGATCATTGTTCAGCTCAGTTAACCAGCAGGTTCACTAAAATAAAATGTAGACTCAAAGAAAGAGACATTTGCAAGAGTAAAATATTTTCATAAGTTAAATGAATAACAACGATAACCCTTTTCATATGATGGTACCCAACAAACAAACATTTAAGAGCATGAGGTTCTAACTTAGATTTCTTAGGACGATGATCATGAATAAAAAAAACACTACCAAAAACACGGAGACACAAAGCAACTAAGGATGATGAAGGAAATAAAAAAGAATAAAGAATGCCACCCTGTAAGGCTGTAACGCAGAAGAGGGCAGTCGATTAATAAGGTGGCAACCAGTTAAAGCAGCATCAGCCCAAAAAGGTTTGGACACCTTCATCTCAAATAAGAGAGCAAATAACCTCCATTAAGTGTCTTATCTTTTTTTCAGCAACCCCTAGTTGAGGAGTGTCTGCGCAAGATAATTGATGAAGAATTCTGTTAGAAACCATAAACTTATGGAAGGGGTCAGAAACAAATTACCAAATTAGGTGCAAATTTTTAGCCACAAATTCATAGAATATGTCAAATAAGTTTAAATGATTTTTCTTTAAAAAAATATAAGTGACTCAGATAAGTCATCCACAAATGTAACAAAGTATCAAAAACCCAAGACAAAAATAACAGGACAAGGACCCACACATTAGAGTGAACTAAAGAGAATGGTTGGTCAAACCTTTTACTAATAAGAGGGGAAAGCTCACAGTGAAGCTTGCATGAGCTTCCCAGATCAATAAGACTCACAACTTAAACTAGAAAAAGAATGAAAATGATTATCTAATAGGTTTAAATTTTCTAAAGAAGGATGTCCCTCCCAGCTTTTAGTGGATTTGATGCAGAATGGAGATACTGGAGTAGGCACTTGATGATGTATCCTTCAACAAATACAGCCTTTCTAGACTCAAGGCCTTTACCAAGCATCTTCTTTGTTGTAAGATCCTAACATAGACAAAATCCAGAAAAGAAAGCACTAGAACAGTTATGATCAAAGTGAATTTATGAACAGATAATAGCATGAAAGGGAAATTAGGTATGTAAAGGACTAAAGATAGGGTTAGGGAATTTGTAACTTGGATAGTGCTTGTTCCTTTAACATCAGTATGGGAACCATCAGCTAATGTAAACTATGGAGGGTGATGAACAAAAGGAAGAAAAAGATACCTATGGCCCTAGCCATGCAATCAAATGCTCCTGAATCAAAGATCCAAGGGTGAGATGTGGACAGAAGGCAGGCTGTTACCTGTCTGAACAAGAGTGGCAGTGGTGGGTTGTGATTGAGTATCCTAGATTGAGTAAAGTGAACATAATCTTCTGCGGTCAGTTTTACCATCTTACTCTTAGGTTGAACTTTAGTGTCTGTAGAAGCAGGTTCAAAAGAGGTAACTGTATTAGCTATGTGTGGTGGTTTTCCATGAAGATTCCAACAAAAATGTTGACTATGTCATGTACGTCCACAATCATGACAGGTTTTGATCTGTCCCTAATTGTCAAAAGTGTTACGAGGACCTGAATTTCTACCATAATTGTTTCCACAACTCCGTCCTATTTGCTATCCTCAAGTACTGCAGGAAAAAGTGGCAAGAGATGAACTGTTTGTAGTGTTGTTACTAGTTAGGACTCTCTCTTATGACATGAAGAACTCTTGAAAAGATGTCAGCCAGTGTGGGAATATGATCGTTGCCAAGAAGCTGTGCTCAAACAGCATCAAACTCCTTTCAAGATCTCCCAAGAAACTCATCATACCTAGTTGTTCTCTTTGGTTTTTTGCATTGTTTATCATCAGAGGAAATAGGTAGAATAGAGTTTAATTATTCATACATTCTTTTGAAGTCCATAAAATACTGATTGAGATCTCTACCCTTCCAATCAAGTTGAAACTTGAAAGAACTCCTATGATAACTCATGATTCTGAACAGATTATTCTGACTGGAATATAACACATTTTGGTACTCCTGTAAGTCCTTTATAATTTGCAAGTGGATTAAAAGATCAACAATGTGGTCTACCATAGAGTTAAATATCTATCCAAGTGTACTTGCATCAGTAATCGCCCAATTATCATCATGTTTAGGAGCTGGTTTAGGCAAGTGATCTAGCTGTCCACGTCTATTGAGAAGTGAGAACTACCGCAAAGAGAAAAGAGCAACTGATCTGAAAATTCTGCTTCAGTAGCAAAAAAATTGGTCATCTTTCCAGTCCAACAAAATCAAACAAAAAAAGATACTAACCTCAAAAACCAGAAGCTGCAGACTCAGAAATCATCAACCGAAAAGAAAGTTGCTTAGAAACCTCTTATTCCATCAATAAATCCTCTGAAAATACAACGTAAGGTGCTGTTCCCCCTTAACCACAATCTAGAATTAACTTTACAATAGCACCGATGATCCTTAATTGCAGGAGATAACATTGGAGATGTTATCAGATGAAATATAGGGCTCTAAGTGACCTTCAGCTCTGATACTGTGTAAATTGGAGTGAACGATGAAATAAAGAAAGGAGAGAAGCCTCGATTTGGTGTTGAAGCTTCACTGCGAGTTTGTGAAAACTCCAGCCAAAATTCTACTATCTAAAGATCAGATTATAAGTTAAAAAATAAATAAATAAAATAAAATAAAACAGACTCTAAATAAGATTTGGAACTCCAAAACTTATTCATGCTAGGACTTCCAGCGTACCTAACTCCATCAAGAGCTAATTCTCGGTGGCTTTATTTGATGACTAAAATACCCCTTTAGACCTAGATTAGGCAATCTTGATGAATTGGGATCAAGTGTTCCATTTTAGTGATGTAGTAAACTTTATGTTGTTTAAACAAGATTAGGCGTGGTAATTTGAATAATGATTGAATAGGTGGTTTTGGAATAAATATGCCCAATTGTAGGAGGATCTTGTAATTTAGAATATTCATAACTTAAGCTTGAATTTCAAGTACTCTGGACAAAGCCATTGCCATTTTCTCCATGGTTTGAAGTCTCAATGAGAACAAAGTATGGCCAAGTGTAAAATAGTCAAAAAGAAACTTGTTTTCTAAGGGAGATCAGGAATAAATATGCCCAAAACGACCCATCCATGCCAATACAATGTAACTGATCCAATACCAGGCACCTTGGTAGAAGATCTTGCTCTCGAACAATATCTCACCACCATGTAAAACCAAGATCTTGACCAAGATGGCGAGATATTGGTTGAGATGTGTATTTCTTTTTAGTCAACTCGGTGGCCCATCTCTGTGGGTTCTAAGATCCCGGTAGGGCTGAAACTTGGTATTTAGCATATTTAAGGCCTTTTGAACACATTGGTGGCCTTGAATTTGTGAGAAAACAACCTTAAGTATGACTTCTAAGTCTACCCATAGTGTGAAACTAAAATGTTGTATGATTGGGGAATGCAAGGCTATACAATATGTAATATAGAACCTTTAAGGCATATAAATGAAAAACAAGTGTATCAAATACATCAAATAGCTTAAATGTTATCAAAATTCCATCCATGTGACTATATGAGTATCATAATCTCGACTCTCAAGAATATAATAATAAAACTATACAACTATTAGAAGTTCTATATAAGTCATTAACTCATAAGTTCATAAGACAAGTAGAGAATAATTGATCTTCCTTTGGTGTTGTTGATGTGCTAAGAGTAGTTGCAAGTAAAAATCCAACTGAAATCCACAAAACATTTGGCAAAAATTGAGAGTTTTAATGAGATATGGCAAGATCTGGGGAGATCTCGAGCGAGAAATCCCATTTCATAGAACTTGACTCCCATCTCGTCTTGTTTAACCAAAAGAGCGAAATATCTCCTGAGATCTCTCACCATGCCATGCACTAAAACCAGGTTTTACTTCTTTTCAAGATTAGCTTAGTTTTTTCACTGACTTTCTCTCACGAGGTCTCGTTTCGGCTGGTAGCCTTGCCTTCCTAGCCACTGCCTTGCTTCATAGCAGTTAACAAAGACAGGCACCCCTTGTTGGGTAATACGTTTGTTCAATTTAATTAATGTAGCAGTCACAGGACAGTCTTTCTATTATAAATTAGGTTGTTTTGTAAAATGGGGCCTGATTGCTTAATCATGGAATTTAATGTCTTGAGGCTTTAATGTTTTAGTCTTTACCTGTATGCTAGTAGTAGCTGACAGTTTCGGTTTCTGATTTTTCCTAGTTATGTGTTAGAAAGTGCTTGGAGCAACTAACCTTCCATGTTTTCGCTACTTACAGTAACCGAAGACTTCTCATGCTCCTTTTGCTTGATGAAGTGTGGAAGCTTTAAGGTGAAAATTATAGCTGCCATCTTGGGATATTTTTGTTGTTCCATTTATCCACTATAAATTCTGTTAACCATATTCATTGTTTGCTAACCATCGACCATTGTGATTTTAGGGTCTTAGGCTTCACCTGTGCGCATCACATGATCTATTCCACTTTGTGTTTTGGGTCGGTAAACTTCAGGAATCTTCAGTTATAGTATGAACTTATGATAATAATTTTTTGTATGCTTTTGAAGTTTAAACCTTGGATGATTTTTTTTTTTGTAGGTGACTGACGATTATCAAGCAGTGAATGTCTACCTGAAGACTGATATTGGGAGACCTGAGGTCAAAACCCTTTTCCTTGAAAAAGATGAATCTTTTAGTGAACTCTTTGTTGGCATTTGATTTTCTATTCTCCTTGGCCAAGTATTCATAGTGAACTGGGGTTTTTCAATAATAAAAATTGCGATAGAGCGACTACATATATGTTTTCTTCATCCATAAAAGTTTCCTTCTACAAGTTTGTTTCCTCATGGTAATCTGTTAAAAGTAATACATTAGACATGTTTGTCCTAAGATTACAATCTCTCTCTTGTTGACTCAAAAGTGTGACTCTTGTTGAGATCCACTGGGAGACCCACCTTCCCTCCCTTATAATATTTCCCTGCACTATTGGCCTCAGAGATCTGGACTGATATTGCACTCTTTCCCCAAACCTTTTCAGTAGGATGCCCATGGGTTGCCACCTAACCAGGCATAATCCTTCAGGCCATCACCAATAATACACTGAATGAAAGGCTCGTCTTTGTCCCTGTGCTTCAGAATCTTGGGTCAGAACCAAGAGCAATTTGAAGTGTCTTGACAGTCCAGATGTAGTCCTATTTGAGGTCTCTATGATATATCTATTTCACCCAAAGGTCATCATTCTTTACTTTTTAACTATTTTAGTGGATTCTTTTTTCTGGGGGAGAGAGGGTGATATTTGCTTATTTATGAACAAAGTAAATATAAGAAAAAAATTAAAAAAAAAATATATATATATATATATAGTTAGCATAAGAGTAAGGGCCATACAGGTTCAGTACCAATAAGGCAATAGTTGCCTAGAACCCAACATATACTCCTTGACATGCATTGACAACTACGGTTGAGAATTATCTAATCCATGATACATGTGTTGCATGTTCAGAGTATTTATCCTTCTTTGGACACAGTTAGTACCTTAGCCAGAGAAATTAGAAAGAAAACATGTATTATCATATATAACAGAACGATGTATTGCACGTATTAATACTTCTTTCTTCCTCAGCCTCCTCCTCAAGTTTGGACGAACACTTTAATTTTCCTGTTCCCCGAAAACCTTCCATTAACTTTGTTTCTTGTGCAGTTTGTTGCAGATATAATTGACCCAAAGCAAGAAACATTTATCTTTCGGTAATAACCAATTTTTCTTGATGCATTTTCAAGTCAGAATAAATCTTATTTTTCAATTGGATTTCTGTTATCAAGAGATGAAAATTTTCTACTCAATTGTATGTGCAGCTCAAGGACACATAAACGTAGGAGATTAACAAAAAATGATCAAACTGGGAAGCAAGCAAATCCCCAAGTCTTGAAGCCAAACTCACTAGAATTAACTAGGGATCGTCTTCATGTGGGGCTTCTTGAAAAGGATGCTTGTGCAAGCTCTTACTGTTTGCCCACTACAACATCAAGGGTTGCTGAACCTTGCAATCTATTTTCTCTTGAAAGATCTGAGAAAGGTTTGTAAACTGTAATATGCAGAAGACTAGCATGGATTTAATTATTTCTTCGGCTATTGATATCATGAGGGATGGTGGTAATAAATCATCTATGTTCTCATGCCTTGCACATGGCACATCTAGAACATATGGGAGCCTGGGGTAGCTTTTTATACTTGAAATGTTATGGTGAACTATATTTTTTGATTGGTCTATTGCAACTCCTGGACACCCAAAAAAGGAGGGGGGGGGGGTTGGTGTGGGAAGAAGGTGAATTATGGTGATGAACATTCTTTAATCTAATCTCTTGGACAAAAGGAAAAAGAAGTAGACTTTTCCTGCCATATCTGTTGGTGAACTTTTGTTTGATATGTGATAGCTATAACCCAGGGATATGAAGTTGTGGCCTTGCAAAACTTCATACATATCAAGTATGAAGCATGCAAATATGCAAATGATGGTTATCTGACCAATGGTTTAAGAGATACACCGTGAGGTTAGATCTCATGGCCCGTCTGTCCCTTGGAACCAATCAGTTTGGTTTGAAGATCACATTCCTCATCAGTCTTTCAATGTTACAACTTAGGAGAACCCTCAACCTCTTACACCCCCCCCCCCAAACCCAATCCTTCTTTCTCCCCTTCCTGTATCCTTTCCTGGAATGGTGTTGAGGACGTTGATCAACTCTTTTTTTCTTGCTCCTGTGCTACTTGGGAGACAACATTTGGCTCCCGTAGCATGTGTCCCCAGTCCTTTGCTCGGGAGTGGTTAAGGCTAGATATGTCCTTTTCAGGCGGCTCTATCTGTGATATTGCTAGCAAAGTTGTGATAAAACCTATTCTCCATCATATTTGGATGGAGCAGAACCTCCATCATAGATCTCCAACTCTTGTCCTGATGACTAGATTGGCAATGCCAGCTTCTTCAATGTTGGCTCTAGACTTCATTCACTCCCCAGTGGCTATCCCACTGATTCCCCGAGGAACAAGCACATTATTTTTGTGACAATGGGTACTAGATTCTTCTTATTTGTGGTCTTCTAGTGATGCCTCATAGGCCTTGTGGCTTGTTTAGGACTCCTTGCTCTCACCCTCTGTATCCCCCTCCCCTCTTTTCCTCTCACTGGGGTTTTGTTTAGGGCACATATAACAACGCATATGTGCCCTAGTAACATTTAAAAACATTATAAGAGTTCTAATAATTTCAGAGAAATACTAAAATCACCCAATCAATTATTTTGAGTATATCTATACCTGTTCTCCCTCCTTTGATTTTGATATTATTGATAATTTGGTGCCAAAAATTTAGAAATTAGAGAACCATTTCATTGTATAGCGTCATTCCCTCCTATGGCTGTTCACAATTAATAAGTGCATGTCATTACCAAAAGTGTAATGAAATTAAATAGTTTTTTAAATCATCATAGTAGAAAACCATAGAATTTTGAACATCAAAAAGTTGAAAAAATCTAAAACATATTAAAAGATTAAATGGTTCACGTGTGACGTGTCTACCAATCAGACATCACCATTTAAGTATTATTTATTCAAGTGGATTGTTTTAAAAAAAAAAAAAATAAATAAATAAAATGACACCAACTTGCATTCTGAAAGTGGACCCCTTGTGAAAGAGGTTACAGAGAATCCAGACAAGGAGTGCATGCCTGCTAATCAGTATCCCAAATAGGAATTAAAGCCCAATTACAATCTGTAATAAATATGTGCTGGTGCATCCTTTTGAATCAGATCAACTAGCTTTTTAGGGAATTGGACAGGATCACCACACTTGTTGCTACCTGAGCTGAACCCCTGTAATGTGATCTAGTGACTGGTCCTGTTATCACCATACATGCCTAAATTCCACCTCTGCAAGCATAGCTGCCTCTTGCAAAAGTCTCCCTTTTATAGCTTGAGACTTCCAAGGCTTGGATAGTCCATTTAAGAATATCTACCGCTATTTTAGAATCATATCTAATGGAGACCTTCAAATACCCTTCTTGATCACAAATTTTAATTCCTCCAAGTATGGCTTGCAATTTCACTGCCAAGTGCCAAGACCTCTGGCTATTCCCCTCTACCATAATTCAGTTGCCCAAATTAGTCCTTAGCACCCTATGTCATGTAACCATTGAATTCATTAGCTCCATCTCCACACACACACACACCCCACACCAAAAAAAATAATAAATCATATCGCAATGAGATCATATTTGTAGAAGGCCTAAACCAGGAAGAAGCCTTTGGATTCCTGTTCTTTCAGATAGCCTAAAAATTCCACTTCTTAGCTATATAAACAGCTGGGTCAATCAGCTCACTAGTAATACACAAAGCAATACATTTTACCTCCGCATCATCCACCACAATGGTTGCAATTAACTGGTTTCTTGTCCTGGTTTTGTCCCTGACATACAAGAATTCCCCTCAATTCGAAGGTGCTGAATAGTTTGTGCAAGGTGCCAACTTCACAATCACTCCAACTCTCTCCTTTGCCTCCATCATAATCCTTTAATTAAATAAATACCCCTTATCCCAATAGAATCCTTCCATGTTAGAATCACAACCAATTGTTGCTGCAAGTGTAGAGTCCCTTCCATATATTCTCTTCCTTTATCTCTATCTCCCCCTTTTGGCAAGTTCTCTTCAATCTGCTTGCCGCAGGTAACTGAATTCCTAAAACCTTCGTTCAGACCCTCCTCATCGTTGGGTTCCCCATCTTCCTTATTCAAATCTAAATCAAAATCATTACCATCGGATTCCCCATGCTCTTTATCTAAATTTGAATTGATGTCCTTATCTTCGGATTCCTCATTATCTGTGGATAGAATATTAGTAGCTTCTACATTAGTCTCCACCAAATTCCCAACTTCCACAAGGGGTGAGGATGTATTCTGAACCACCAACGACCTCCCTTTCTCCTTAGTTTGGTCAACCCAAAAATTCAAATTTGAATTTTCCTCAAGAATCTCCCCTTCCTCCACTAAATCCTCTCCTACTCCACAAGAATTGCAAAGTAATTTTGCTCCATCAGGGTTTTCCCCTTTTCCAGCTCACAATATATCTTTACTGGTCAATCTCAAGTGTGATTTGGCTACGTCACACCATGGTTTCCTTCCTTCCCACGCTGTTTCTCCCCTATTCCTATATTGGGATGTTACAACCATTCAATTACTGGGAACTCCAAAACCTATTGGACCGCCATATCAGATATGGATCTGTGCTTTATCTATACTTTTACCCTTGTATTGGCTGCGCTTCAGTGGTGGGCCTTGGCACAATGGTTGGTGGACCACAGTTTTAGCCTGCTTGAAACAACTTCTAAGAAAAATTGTTGAGGTAAGGCTGCTAGGAAAAAATACCCACACCCTGGACTCCGCTTGAACCACCATGCCCCACCCCAAATCACACCATGGTTTCGTTCCTTCCCATGCTGTTTCTCCCCTATTTCTATATGAAGACATTACAACCATTCAATTACTAGGAACTCCAAAACCTGTTGGACCACAGATGAATCTGTGCTCTGTCTATATTTTTACCCTTGTATTTGACTGCGCTTCAGTGGTGGGCCTTGGCACAATGGTTGGTGGACCACAGTTTTAGCCTGCTTGAAACAGCCTCTAAGAAAAATTGTTCAGGTAAGGCTGCTAGGAAAAATACCCCAACCCCTGGACTCGGCTTGGAGCACCATACCCTGGCCCACATCACACCATGGTTTCGTTCCTTCCCACGCTGTTTCTCCCCTATTTCTATCTTAAGGCATTACGACCATTCAATAACTGGAAACTCCAAAACCTGTTGGACCACCATATTAGATATGAATCTGTGCTTTATCGATATTTTTACCTTGTATTTGACTGCGCTTTAGTGGCGGGCCTTGGCACAATGGTTGGTGGACCACAGTTTTAGCCTGCTTGAAACAGCCTCTAAGAAAAACTGTTGAGGTAAGGCTGCTAGGAAAAATACCCCCACCCCCAGACTCGGCCTGAGACGAAGCCTTCAGCACCGGGTTTTGTCCTATTTGACTGTGCCTTCGTTATCTATTCAACATTTGCTGCATAAGCTGGGTTGGAAATAAAGAAGGGTTTGCTCATTCCCATGTATCGATAATGTCACTTATTGTTTAAATTTCTCTTGGTTTTATAGTCTATTTAAGGAACTGACAATCTAGTAATAGTGCAGACGTTCTTTCCAATAAAGAAGAAAAAAAGATGACTCATGGAACAGGACTCGGTGAGAATAATTTGCAGAATGAAGCATATAAGGCGGAAAGCAGCGGTCCTGGGAGTCTTTGTGCTGCCGACAGCACAGACTGTGTTGCATCGAGCCCTCACATAGCCAGCCTTTCAACCGTTACTGTTCAGTCTTCTGCAGGCGTTGATCGTGTTCAACGCGTTCAGCGCGTTCAACGCGTATCTGGAAAGAAAGTAGCTTCACAGTCTGCAAAGACCAGAAAGTTGCCTGGCGAACGGATGGACCCTAAAAGGTAAGTTTACGCTTTCAATTTTTTCTTATTTTACTGCGTGGTAACACTATTTTGCATACCTATTAATTGTTTCTTCTATACTTAGCATATCATCCAACTTTTAATGGTCCAGAACAACACTACCCTCCAAGTCAGATACAAAGTTGTGCCCTGGTTGAAAACTTGAATGTGCTTGACTCTGCTACTTCTGTAATCCAAAAATTTATCCCAAGGTCTCCTTATTAGATATTCTTAGTTCCCAGAACTAATGTGACTTTTCCACATGCCTTTTTATGACTTTATGAGGGGCAAATTTTGTTTGGATTTAGGTTGCAACATAGAACAAGGTTTGTGATTTTGTAATTAGCAAAATATTTTGGTGAAATTTGCATATAAGTTTCAATAGCCATTTTGTTATTTATGTCCCATAAACTTATTTGCGGCCACCTGGACACCGTGACTAATAGGCAAGGGTTGATGTAGATCACACTTCCATGCGTAGCTGCAGGGAAAAGGCCCCAAACCAGCCTACTGTTGTGGAATTAACTACTACAGGTGACAGCCTGATCTGCTGATGTGGAAGGTTTTGTTGGTTTAATAAAGCATCTCATAAGGCAGCTTAGTCCAGATTGTGTAAAGATGAAAGACAAGACTTAGTTACTAGGAAGGACAATTACATAGTTTAGTTACATCTACTATAGTCCAACCATTCTTTAGTGCTATTGAAGATCTATATGCTAAGGTAGCGAACCACAATTGAAGTTTGAGGTTCGGAAAAACACTAATATCTATATGGTTTATACAAGAAGCTAGATGGGCCAAAATAGGGACATAAGCAATCGACCACTAGTTGTGCTTTGGGTGTCGAAAAAGGTCCACTATTTCTTGCATGTTGAACCAGATGTTTGCTAGCTTGACTAGAGAGAGCGGGCTTGATCTATTCCTGTATGAAGTCCAATGATAGTAGCTTCAATGATGTCACCACTTTCTAAGCTTCCCGTGCTAATAAATTGCAGCTGCCCTCCCCAAAATAAACCCACACTTCATCCTATGGAGTTTAATTGTGGGTTAAGTACCCCTGCACATAATAGAATGACAGATTGAAATTCATCAGTGAAGCACATATTTTGACAAAAAAGAGTGTGGTCATTACATCCATTGTGTCATCATTGGTTATGGGTGGCACAATGGTTCTTTTTGACATCTGATGAAGGGTGCCACTCCAGTAGGAGATGCAGTGTATGACTTTTAAAGGGTTGGGTGTTTGGTTTCTCTCCAGCCATACATAATAATATCTGAT
Source organism: Hakea prostrata (assembly GCF_041222555.1). Lineage (NCBI taxonomy): Eukaryota > Viridiplantae > Streptophyta > Magnoliopsida > Proteales > Proteaceae > Hakea > Hakea prostrata. The sequence goes on along the minus strand of NC_142604.1, from coordinate 40,976,848 downwards.
TAGAAATACAGAGATTAACCATTGTTCTGATATCTTATCAATGGCAAGAAGTGATAGAAAAGTGGTGCATAATTGTAAAAAGGAATGTTGCGTAGTTTCCATATTTTGAGGACCATTAACCAGCAGGTTTGGGAATGATATTGACCAGATATTTTTTGGGGATATTAGCTATTGACCTTATTATTTGAGAATTCTTTTTCCAATTTTAACTGGTCCCCTTGGCCAAGCACAGAGCAACCTTAAAGATCTTGTTACAGCTCGCATGGTCTTATATTTGAGAGGATAGATAGTCCATGTGTGGGGGTTTTATTAGCTAAAGATTAGTTCAGACTAATTTGGTTGTATTATTTAGTTAGTAGCTTCCTTTTCTACAACTCCTTATATTTGTTAATTAGGTGTTTAATCTGGGATTGGGAAACCATTTAGGTAGTCTCTATTTTGGGATAAAGTTTAATTTATGAGGGATTCCTTTCCTTGCAAGGAAGGCATCTTCTGTGCAGCTGGTCTGAAGTTATGAAAAAAAGAAAGAAAAAGAGCAAAGGCTGAAATGCTGAAACAGCCAAGTCAAGATTTTTTTTTTCTGTGGTTGGGGCACCGGGGGTGGGGGTGGTGGGTGAGGAAGGGTTTGATTGAAAACCATTAATGGCTGTGAGTTGCAGGTGAGAGGGTGAGAGGCCCAAGGGAGAGAGTGGGAGACTGTATATTTATCCTCTTTCCCTTTATCTTCTATCTTTTCATCGTTTACAATCATTTTCTGTTTGATGCAATTCTGAAATTTGAACGTGTTGAAGATCTTTCAAATGAAGAACTCCAGTTCTGGTTAGCTAGAACTGAGATATGGTCCAAAACCAGGGATTTTTTTTTCCAAGCAACTCAATGAAGTGGTTTTGAGGTAAATATCTGAATTTTGCTGTACAGCTAACACACCAGTTCAATCACAAAAACTGTATTTTTGGTGATCGGTGCAATTTTTTATTTTCTAATGCTAGAGTGTTTCTCAATTTCTTGAAATTTCATGAATTTTGAAATTTTGATATGGTAAGACATTGCAAAAACCAAAAATTAAAGGGCGAACCCAGGGCCGAAGTCTTCCTCACCAGCAGAGTCCTGAGGGGGGCATTTTTCCTATGCAGCCTTACCCCACGATTTTTTCTCGGAGACTGTTTCAATGCCTTAACCTCGCTACAACTGTGGTCCACCGACCATTGCGCCAAGGCCCAGCCCTACTGCTAAAACCACATCTAAGGCCATTAACTCGTCAATCATCGTAGCAGGCCACCCCAGATCAGACAGTGAAACAGGACATTTGTTTGTTACACTATGATGCAAAAGACTCAATCTATCTTTTTTAAGGAGTACAGAGTGAATGAGCTTCAGAAAGAGTTTTAGGAATAGGATAGTTTTCAATGGTAGTCAAGAGGTTGTAAAACAACAGGATAAACCAGCATAGGAAACCTAATTCTAAATAGTTTATTGAACACAACTACAAGCAACTTTACATAGGGAACATAAACTTTAGCAATGGTTGGCGGCGGGGAGGTGGTAGAAAGACCATCATTAAGCTTAATTAAACTAATATCTTCAACAGAATAAGAAGTAGATTCAAAGAAAGAGACATCAGCAGTAACAAAATATTTTCGTAAGTCAAAGGAATGACAATGTTAACTATTTTGAGTACAAGAGTACCCAACAAACAGACATTTAAGAGAACGAGATTTTAACTTATACTTCCCAAGATGATGATCACGAATAGAACAAACATTACCAAAACACATGGGGAGGCAAAGCAAATAGAGGTGATAAAAGAAATAATAGAGAATATGGGATTCTACCCTAAAAAACAGAATAGGGCATCCAACTAATAAGGTAACAAGCAGTCAAAATGGCATCAACCTAAAGGGGTGTATAGGTACCTTCATCTCAAATAAGAAGGAAATGGCTATTATTTCTTTCAACAACCCCATTCTGTTGAGAAGTTTCAAGAAAAGAAGATTGGTGAAGAATTCCATTTGAAACCATAAACTTATGAAGAGGGTTAGAAAAGTATCCTTTAGCATTATCAGTTTATCACTACATAAAGTACAAATAGAAATACCAAAATGATTACAAATCTCCGCACCAAATTCACAGAATATAGTAATAAATCTGCCCAGTTTTTCACTGAATAAATTCAGCTAACTTTGGAAAAGTCATCCGCAGAAGTAACAAAATGTCAAAATTTCTAGGACAAAGGTAACAGGGCAAGGTCCCATACAGAAAAGTGAATTAAACAAAAAGGTTGGTCAATCTGTTAATTAACATAAGGTGGATAGCTCACACTGTGAAGCTTCTTAATTGATAAGACTCACAATTTAAACTAGTAAGAGACTGAAAGCGAGTATCTAGTCATTTTAAATTTTCTAAAGAGGGAAGTGCCAACCAATAGTGGATTTGATGTTTACTGGAGATACTAGAGCAAGCAATGAGTGATGTGTCCTCCAAGTAAATCTTCCAAACTTATGGTCTTTGCCAAGGGTCTTGTTTGTTATAGGATCCTGAAATAGACAAAAACCAAGAAAAAATTTGACAGAACAGTTATAAGTAGAATTATGAACAAATAATAAATTGAAAGGGAAATTAGGTAATGTAAAGCTCTGAAGATAACGTTAGGGAATCACTAAGTTAGACACTGCCCATTACTTTATCATTAGTATGGGAACCATTGGTTAGTGTAATTGTGGATAAGATGAATAGAACAAAGAAAAGATACTTGTGGCCTAGGTTATATGATTAGATGCTTTTGAATCAATCATCCAAGTGTGACATGTGGACGAAGGTAAGCGGCAGCATTACCTGTCTAAAGAAGGGTGGTGGTGGCAGTTACAATTGAGTTGCTTGGAGCTGGGTAAAGTGAGCATAATCTTCATCCATCATATTTACAGTCTTACACCAGGTTAAACTTTACCAGCTTTGGGAGTCTCTGAAGTGGTGATAGCATTAGCATTGTGCGGTGGATGGTGGTTTTCCATGAAGTTTCCAGCAAAAACGTTAAATATGTCCAACATGTCCACAGTGATGGCAAGCAGTCTACCCTGAATTGTCAGAAGAGTTCTGAAAGCCAGAAATCCTACCAGAGTTACTCCCACAATTCCGTCCTGTACACTATCCTCCTGAAGTACTATGTCAAACTGTGGCAAGAGCTAAACTATATATAGTTGTGCAATGGTTTTCTCTTGCAACACCAAAACTCCGAAAAAGGTGTCTGCTAACGTTTTAAGAAGATCACTGCCACGAACTAGTGCCCAAATAGTGTCAAACTCCTTTCCAAGACCTCCTGAAAAACTCATTACAATTAGTTGTTTTCTTTGTTGCTGCATTGTTTTTACATCAGAAGAAATAGGTAGAATAGAGTTTAATTCTTCATACATTCTTTTGAAGTCTGCAAAATACTGAGTGAGATCTCTACCTTTCCTATCAACCCTATAACAATCCTGTGATAACTCATAAATTCTGGATAGATTGTTTTGACCAGAATAAAACATTTAGGTATTCCAATAAATCCTTTAGTCTACAAGTGAGTCACAAGATCAGCAATATGGTCTACCATAGAATTAAACATCTGTCCAAGTATATATACATCAGTAATCATCCAATTTTCATCACCTCTAGGAGCTAGTTTAATCAAGTGATCTAATTGTCCTAGTCCAGTGAGAACAACCATTACTATAGTCTTCCATTGATGAAAGTTAGATACACCATAATGTTTCTTCCATCTCTGCCTGATTTCAAACTCTGATATATGTAATGCTAATAAAATTATGGAAACCCTAACAAACAGGGCCTTCCACAAGATCTGTATTGGTCAAACTTACCCAATCACTGACTTACTTCTGTTGGTGTTTGTTGATATCATCTGGGTTGGACTTTCCAGCTCATATGACCCTGATCTTTGAAACTGTGGAAAGTCCATACCAGTGGGTGGGCCTTGGCACAATGGTTGGCAAACCACAATTATAGCTAGAGGTCAAGGCATTGAAACAGCCTTTCAACGAAAATTGCTGGGATGAAGCTGCATAGGAAAACTGCCCCCAGACTAGCTTGTGGGGAAGCCTTTGACACCAAGTTTGCTATCTTTTTCTCTATTCAGTTAATTTATGTATTTATCTGATGAAGAAAAAATTAATATATTATCTCAGATAACAATAAGTCCTTTTAGAGCAAGGCTCCTGATATTGACAAAAATCACCCAGGATCTCTTATAAAAAAGATGATATTTTCAATCTGAGGGTTCAACTCAAGACGAGAAGAAACAGGATATCAAGTGGGTCTAATGTTCTGTAGATCCTGATTTGCACACTCTAATTCCTTAGTCTGCCATCTGTTCATCATAGCATGCTCATAAAATTCCTGTACATCTACTTCAAGTTTCTGTGCCTTATCCAAAATCCTGCATCATCATCTAACAAACTGCAAGAACCCAGAAAGAAGCATTAAAAATTGCCTTAGAGACTCCTCTGTAGATGAATAAAGGTTCTTTTTAAGCACAGGCACATATCAAAGTTCTGGTCATAAGATGGTGAAAACCTAGTAAGACTTTGCGTCCGGGGGGGGGGGGGATATTCATGTCATTAATCCAACAGGATTTGGAAACCAAAAGGGGGATTAGAATCAGGTGATCCTAATCCAATATTCCAACCAACAGCCAAATAAGTTGTTCACATGGAATAAATAAATTTTGATCGAAATGGTCAAAATTTTAATCGAAATCCTTGCATTTTCAGAAATTGAAACAAAACTTAAAGATTTCGTCAAAATCATAGGTTTCGACCGAAATTTCACATATTTCAACCATTTCACAGGTTTCGACCGAAATTTCGCAAGTTTCGACACTCTAACTTGTTTTTCCTTGGTTTTTGTTGATCTCTAACGCATTTTCACCTAATTTCCGTAACTCCTTTGCCTTCAAACACCTATTTTGCTCCACTTTTGCTCCTCTTTGCCTCCAATCACCTCTTAAGCCACAATAGCTACAAAGGAAACTCCGGCAGCGATAGAATGTGAAGCATGAGCATACCCAACAGTTCCAAACTTCTCATTTTTTTTTATTTTTGTTTTGTTCATGCCTTAAATGATCTTGTATTGTCTTGAAAATAATATATGTTTAGTTTAGGACTATAGTCTATGATTGTGTGTTGTTAAACATTTTTTTTTATTACTTGCTACAATTTTTTTTCTGATTTTAAAAACTATTAATTTTTAAGTTTTGTATTTTGAAAAAAATACATATGTAAACATGATATATGGGCTTCAACTTAATATATGTGAGACACCATCACTTGATCTAGTTGGTCATTGTTAGTCTATGATTGTGTATTGTTAAACTTTTTTTTTTTTTATTACTTGCTACAATTTTTTTTTATTTTCTGATTTTAAAAACTATTTTTAAGTTTTGTATTTTGAAAAAATACATATGTATACATGATATATGGGCTTCAACTTAATATATGTGAGTCACCAAGTCATTGTATTTTGTTTACTTGTTGTATATGTAACCATGCTATCAAACAATTCATGTATGCTAATGATTCTATGTCTGTATACAATACAGTTTGTACTTGTAGGAACTAGTCATTTATTAGTATACTCAGATGATAAATTTTCAGTGTTTTTTTAAGCAAAATACTAGTTCCATTGTGTTTATTATTATTTAAATAGGTAGGAGGCAAGAAATCAGATGAATGGAGGTCATATACGGACTGAAACCTAAGGTTGAAATTTCAAAAAAAAAAGTACCAGGATTCTGCCCGGGGTCAAGACTTTGGTTTCTACCGAAATTTGCACCATTATATGGAGCAATTGTGGAAGATGTTAAAGTTGCTATACACATTGCAGGTGAGAGACCTGCCCAGTCTTCTCTAATATCTGGAAAGTGGAATGTTCCAGAAGACTGCAGAACCAGGGTTCTTAAAGCATGCTCTTGGTTTCACCCTCCATTGCACATGATTGCTTTCCACTGATAGAGCTCTAGTAGACTCAGCAGTCATCTATAGGGAGTGGTTCGATTTGCTCCAGGAAATCTTATATTAGCTTTTGAGGCAAGAGGAGAGGAGTTGTTGATGCCATCTATGGATATGCATGCAATCATGGTGGGAGATCTCGCGAGATATCTCGTTTTTTCACCTTGGCGAGACGAGATGGAGGGCGAGAGCAGAGAGTTGGGATATCTCGCTTGAGATCTCGCCCTGGATCTCGTTGGAACTCTCAATTTTTACCTTTTTTTGTGGATTTTGGCTGAATTTTCACTTGCAACTATTCTTAGCACATCTACAATAAGGAAGATCAATCATTCTCTACTTGTCTTATGAATTTATGATTTAATGACTTATATAGAACTTCTAATGGTTGTATAATTATTTTATTCTTGAAAATTGAAATTGTGATACTCATATGGATGGAATTTTGATAACATTTAAGTTAGTTGATGCATTTGATATACTTGCTTTTCATTTATATGCCTTAAAGGTTCTATATTACATGTTGTATAACATTTCATTCCCTAATCCTACTACATTTCGGTTTCACACTATGGGTAGACTTAGAAATCATACATAGGGTTGTTTCTAACAAATCCAAGGCCACCAACGTGTTCAAAAGGCCTTAAATAAGCTAAATACCAAGTTTCAACCCAATTGGGACCCTAAAACCCACCGAGTTGACGCCAAAAAATTGTGTATCTCGACCGAGATCTCACCAAGATGGTCGAGATCTCTCTTTTTCAAGGTGGTGAGATCTCTCGAGAGAGCGAGATCTTCTACCATGCATGCAATTCTTATGGGCCTTCAAATTTGTGCTCAAAATGGAGTCATGAATATTTGCATTAGATCAGATTCAAAGTTGGTAAATTATATAATTAATGGGACTACTGCAGTGCCATGGAAAATAAGAAAAATCCTGCAGGTGGCAGCACTGTTACATCATAAGGAATGTAAGCATGTGTGCAGTAAACATAACCAGCCACAGATTGCATGGTAGGGGTTCAGCTTGGGCAGTGGGAACCTACAGAATTCATTGGAGAGTTAAGAGGAACTAATTATAAGGACGAGCATAGTCTATAATAGATTGTAGTTGGGCTTCCTTCCTAGTAGGAACAGTAGTTAAGAGGGATTGCCTTCCTTGTTAGGGTTCTTCTTCCCCTTCTTTTGGGAGTGTAAAAGAATACCTGGTCTGTAGTGTTCTTCATTAAGACAGCAATATAACTAACAAAAGAGCAAAAGAGCAAAAGAAAAAAAACAGCCACTAAATCTACATGATAATTTGAATTGAGAAGTCCACATGGAAATTTTAGCCATTCCAATCTACTGTGCTTCAGATGGCTATGTTCCATTCCTACAGTATAAAGGTCAAAAAAGCCTCTATGTTGTATCAGCTGTCTACTACTTGGGTAAGCTATGCTCTTTTATTTTATTATTATTATTTTTAATGAATTATCTTGCTTGAATGGTTGGTAGGACACCACGTCAATTTGTGATAACCCAAGATATTATTGCTCTGTACTCTGATTATCAAGTCAAAACTTGAAAGTGTCCAGAAGGTTTTGATCAGTCAAAAACAACTTGGTTGGTATATATATTGTTTAGATCATGCACGTCCAATTTGAATGTTTCAAAAATTTCCTACATAGTTAACACAACTAGGTGCAGGTTTAAAGGGTACAGAGTAAACTTTATCTGTCTATTATGTCTCAGCAACATTTACTTCGGCTTACTTACCCAGTGTTCATTTCTCAGCAGGACACACTTGCAAAAGCAGAAATTTTTCCACTCCCAAACAACTCAGGTGATAGGCTTTTCTTTTTTTACCTCAATGATTATATGTAAATCTTATGATGCTTATTAATAGAACTGATATAAAAGTATAAAGCTGTCATACAACACTGATAGTACTAGATGCCTTATGATATGCCCGGTGATCTTTCTTTCTTTTTCTTTTTTTTTCCTTTTGGTTTCTTAATGTCTGTGTTCAAGTTGTGTTTACCATGCTTTTCCATAATATGTGTTGTGTTTTCTTGTTCTGTTTATTTGTTCAGATGTCTCCACTTTGATCAACAACTTTGCATTTAAAAGAGAGGGGGAAAAAAGAGTTATGATTCTTGTTAAACATATCCTAGTTAATTTTGATTAATTAATTGCATGGCACTTTTTGATCTGAGAACTGCAGATGGCTTTAGTTTGTCAAATTACTTTCCTAGGCCACTTCTGAAATATTATTTGAACAAGCCTGACCTCTAATTCTGGTAAGCTCTAGACACTCATCAGAGACTGAGTGGAAATGATAGTCAAAACATGGTTATTATTGCTGATTTAGCAGAGCCATCTGCATGATCATCAAAAGAGGAAATAAACTATTTGGGCTAATGTCATTAATGGAAAGTGGTGAACTCCTTATATTCATTCCTTTGTTGTTATTGATTTCATATATTTGTACTTTGCATTTGATTTTGTTATGCATGCTTCAAGTTCTTGCATTGGTTAGACGATTGACCTGAGCCAACATACGTTGGATGCGACCTAAATGACCCATTTTATGAGATCTATGTTGGAAACACAGGGCTTAGGGATCAGCCCATATACCCAGTTGGATCAAGTACTTATATGCCTCGTGTTCTCTTATATAAGAAGAGTGAGATTTGGAAAATTTTCACTTAGGGCTTTGAATGAGGGTTTGTAATGCTGTTTTTCGTGTATTTAGGAGATGCCTTTATGACTTAGTTCTTCATTTGTTTTTTAGGGTCTTTTCTGATTTCATCTTCTAGCTTGATCTTGAACCCTGTAGTGAGATTTTCTGCACTTCAACTAGTTAGGGCATCCTTGGGATTTTGCCCCAGTCACTTGGTTGATTCAAATATTAGTGCTGCTGTTGTCATTAGTTGATTTTCAAAAATTTTAATCTGAAATTTTTGGACTTGGAAAGTTGTCAGGTTCAGGCTCCATGCAATATAGTGTTTGACTTAATAGATGTCACTGATACTATTCGATCCTTCTCTTTCAATTCATGTTACTGTCTAACTGCAAAACTTAAAACTGCTGTAAATGAGAATTTCAGCTGTTGGCTTTCCAACTATTTACAGTTATGGGAATGGGTGCTAAACTTCTACTGTACTTCCACCATTCTGTATTGCATTTAGCTGCTGGTTTACTAGATTCTAATTATAACTGTACTTTCCTTTCTTCATCACAAGCTTATTCGGACAATATACATTATGCACTAACTTACTTTGAATTATGTGCTCTTTTTTCATGAAGCCAATGACATCAGAGCAACTATTGTCAGATCATGATAGTGAGGGTGAAATTGATAAAACTATTACAGAGCTTGAAGACAAAATGGTATATGTCATCACTGCCAAATTATTATTATCAGTATTGCCATTTTATATTTCCTCAACCTAAAATCCAAATACTGAAGTTCTGAAATAACATAACTGGCAGTTTATACCACGGATATTACATCTTTAATCTTTTTTCCTTTTCTGAATGTATAAGAGTGTTTTCACCTGATTTATTGTTGTTCCTTATTTTTGTGTCAATACATTGAAAGAAAAAGAACTTAAATACAAGCAGCTTGCAGAGAAATACCTCCCAGAAAATTTTCCACCCCATTATTATCATAGTAATAGGTCCATCATCCAGGTAGAAACAATCAGATTTCAGCGGGATTGTACTGAAACTCAAAACTCAGTAATGGTACCAAAACATGGTCCATTTTGGTGAACAATAAGAAACCACCATTTCAGTGGCCAGAACCTGGAATTCACCCTGAAACTTCAGCATGCCCATTTAAGCTTTTTTATACATGTTCGTGTAATAAAACTGGGGGGTGGGGGAGGAAGAGTAAAAAAAAAGAAAGAAAAACATAAAGTGGTAGTTTGGCTTGAATCCTGTAACCTAACAAGTAACAACCATGTCATCCTTTGGATGAAGAATCTTTCAAAGCCCTTCATAACGGCCCAGTAAGTGCGAACTTTGGCCTAATGGTGCTTTAGCAAATGAAGGATTTTAACCACCCCCACCCCCCAAAAAAAAATAATAAAAATAAAAATTTTAGCTTCTCTAGCAGTTCTGGAGCTATCCAAAGGAGTGAAAGCTTGAAATTTCGAAAAATGTGCCAAATATCCCCTTTACATGCCAATTATGAAATTTCACCAAAAATGTGCGTAAATGACCATATTTTCAATTGAAATGACTAGAAGTTTGCTAAATTCTGTTCTAGACTTCCCTTTGTTGTGCGTTGGATTTCATTTAACTCATGATTAAATTGAGATATTTCTCTGAGATTTTGATACAAAAATTTGACCCCTTTCATTTAAAATGTCAAACTAGGAACAAGGCTAACCATCACCCTAATGAGGTGAAACATAATACACTTTTAAGTTATAGTTATGCATCTTCAGCTGTTCTTTTAGTATCCTATAGTAGTCAAATTACTATTTACTACTGTAGTTCACTGAATCTTTACTTGTCGCAGAAGCTTGATGATTTTGTTGATGTGACAAAAGATGAGAAACGAATCATGCACCTCTGGAACTCCCTTGTGAGGAAACAAAAGTAAGCATGAAACTTATTCCATTTTATGCGCATCTTTCTGCAATTTGTTTTTCAAAGTTAAATATTATTTTGTCTTCCTCCTTGGCTGCCCCATAGGGAAGGTGGAAGTGATGTCTCACACCTGTGTGAGAAGCATGTGAAGTCACCTTCCAATCAGTGCTTTCAATCTCTTAACTATGCTTCTCTGATAAACCCATAACACAGTTTTCTCTTACAGTACAAGAAGAAATTCTCCAGTTTCTGTTTTACCTCGTGATACAAGACAGAAATTGATGGCTAACTTTTTAATCTCACCAATACAAATGCTTAACTAGCCATAATCTAGGTTGTCAGCTATACAGAAAGAGAACAGGTGAACAGGGAGAAGATGGTAGCTTACAGAAAGGTCCTAAAAATCAGCTTAGAAATGTTAGTTAAATTTCTATATTTTTGTCCATTTCTTAATATCACCTCAGAATCATGTTGTAAGTTTTAGGCATCATTCCAACAACAACAACATCATCATCATCTCAGCCCTATCCCAACTAAATGGGGTACATTACATGCATCCTTGTCCTCCAGTCAACTCTATAAGCCTCCATTCGAGACCATACTTGGTATGAAGCCTAAGCTATGCATGTCATTCTTCACAACATCTTGGGACATTTGAGGCCAGCGCAACCTCTTTTAGTTCCTTCAATCTAATGAGTTCACTTCTTTGTGCAGGAGCATCTCAAGACCTCTGTTAAACATGCTCTTGAATCTCAAATGGTGTTCTCATAGGTTATCATGTTTTAGGGCTACTCCTGAATCAGCTTTAACACTTTTATCCCAATATTCTCATCTCTGCTACACTTATCCATATAACACTTTTTAGCTATCCAACATTCTGCACTATACACCATAGCTTGTAATATGAGAAAATTGTAATATTTTCATTTATGATTTAAAGGAATACACTGATTACACAACTACCACTTCATCCACATCCTTATTAATCCTCAGTGAAACATCATCTTCTATGTCACCTTCTTTCTTTATGAATGAACCTACTTCCTCTTAATGATTGGTTTCAGCATCTCATTTTCTCTCCTAGTGTGCTATGTTAAATGCCATGTTCCTTGCCTTTGTTCTACTTATTTTCAAATTTCTTGATTCCACGGTTAATCTCTATAACTCAAACGTAGCACCCTGCTTTTGACTCATCTGTCAAAATGTATCATCAACAAAAAGTGTTCACCAGGGAACTCTCGTTGAATATTAGTAATATCATCCATTATAAAATAGACACAGATATACGCTGAAAACTTATCTTTGATGCACCCTCAACAATAGTTGGGAATTTACTACTTTGACACCCCACACTTCTGTAAATTAGGCAGCACACCATCACATATCTTTATTAATGTCCTAGTAATTTATTTGAAACAATTCATTTCTCTAGTGCATGTGAAATTATCTTCCAATGGACTCTTATCATATCGCTTTTCTATGTCAACAAAGACCATATGAAGTCCCTTTTGCAATATCTAAATCTGTCCATAAGCTTGCTAATAAATAGCGTCTGTTGTGGATCTACCCAGCATATGGCAAGTGGTTCACCAAAGTAGTAGACTCTCATCAACCTCTCCCTCGATTACCTACTATGAGTCATATTGTGCCTCAATAGTTAGTGCAGCTCCGCATGTCCCTGCATTGTATTTTGTCGTTTCAAGAGACATTTAGCCTCCACACCTATGGGAATACTATATAACCATGGGACCCTCTTATAGCACCTGAATTAAAAATTCAACAGAAATGTGACATATAACTTCTCCTTATATGAAAGCTTTTCCTTATGAGATGAAAGAAGGTTTGTGAGGATCAATGAGACTCAAACAACATCTACTTGGAACACTTTCCTTCTCCACATTAGTTCTCTAGGAACTCTCAAGTCTCATCAACAATTGCATGGATCCTTTCAGCAAAGTAGGTATAATCAAAACCTATACAAATGGGAAATGTAATTTAGAGAAATGAAGAATAGATATGGGAAAAAATGAGACAACTGAGAAATGAAAATTGAAAATAGGCAGGAAGAGTACAACAACAACAACAACAATAAGCCTTGTCCCAACTAAATGGGGTCGGCTACATGGATTCTTGCCCTCCAATCAGTTCTATTCGAGGCCATGCTAGATACAAGGCCTAAGCTATACATATCCTTTCTCACCACTTCTCCTAAGGTTATCTTAGGTCTACCCCTAGCTCTTCTAGTTCCTTCAATATGGATTATATCACTTCTCCGTACAGGAGCATTTATAGGTCTCCGTTGAACGTGGCCGTGCCACCTCAAACGACTTTCTCTAAGCTTATCACTTATGGGAGCAACTCCCAGCCCAACTCTAATATGATCGTTTCTTATCTTATCCATCCTAGTTTTGCCACTCATCCATCTTAGCATCCTCATTTCTGCTACACTGAGTTTATCTATATGATTCTTTTTAACAGCCCAACACTCTGCACCGTACATCATAGCTGGTCGAACAACGGTCCTATAAAATTTTCCTTTAAGCTTTAATGGAATACGCCGATCGCACAAGACCCCGGACGCACCCCTCCACTTCATCCACCCTATTTTAATTCTTTGGGAAACCTCATCTTCCAAATCACCTCTTTTACTTATGATTGAACCTAGGTACCTAAAACAATCACTCTGAGAAATCTCTTTATCGTCAAGTATCACCACCTCATCATCTGGCCGATCATGACTAAAGTTACAAACTAAATATTCTGTCTTCGATCTACTAAGTTTAAAGCCTTTTGATTCCAAAGCTAATCTTCATGATTCTAATTTGGTATTAATCCCCACTTGGGTCTCATCAATCAACACAATATCATCCGCAAAAAGCATACACCAGGGGACCTCATCTTGAATGTCTTTGGTTAATTCGTCCATTACCAGTGCAAATAGATATGGGCTTAAAGTTGACCCTTGATGTAGCCCAACTGTTATCGGGAATTCATTACTTTGTCCCCCCACCGTTCTAACACTAGTCACCGAACCATCATACATATCCTTAACTATATCTATATATTTACTTGCAACACTTCTTTTCTCTAGTACTTGCCAAATTAACGCTCTAGGGACTCTATCATAAGCTTTTTCTAGGTCAATAAATAACATATGAAGATCTTTCCTACATTCTCTATACCTTTCCATAAGTCTCCTAATTAAGTAAATAGCCTCCGTTGTAGATCTTCCTGGCATAAACCCAAATTGGTTCTCCGTAACTGTAGTTAAGTGTCTCAAACGGGTTTCAATTATTCTCTCCCATAATTTCATCGTATGGTTCATCAATTTAATGCCCCTATAGTTATTACAACTTTGAATATCTCCTTTATTTTTGTAAATTGGAACCACAACACTTCTCCTCCAATCATCTGGCATTTTCCCTGTGCTCATAATCTTATTAAACAACTTAGTCAACCAAACTAGTCCATGGGTTCCTAAGCTCTTCCATACTTCAATTGGGATTTCATAAGGACCTTGTGTCTTGCCGAGTTTCATCCTCCTTAAATAAATAACTTGTGGGAGAGATTTCCTGGAGATTATCCGTATTTATTGGGCTATACTCTTCCTGCCAAAATGGCAGGAAGAGTATAGCCCAATAAATACGGATAATCTCCAGGAAATCTCTCCCACAAGTTATTTATATTCAATTAGTGTCATATCTGGAAATGTTTTCATTAACCCATACGCAAATAAAGAACTTCTGTAGTTGACTTTGATCTTTCTTGCACAAAACCAAATTGAGTATCCAAAAATATTAGTTTCTTGTCTCAGGCAGGTTTCAATTACTTCCTTCAATAATTTCATGGTATGTCACATAAATTTTATTCATTTATGGTTACTATAATTTTGAATACCAACCTTATTTTTATAAATCATAATCACAATGCTTCTCTATGCAAGTGGCATTTTATTGGGCTTATAATCTTATAAAACAGCTCAGTTGACTAAATTGTTCAACTAATGCCTAAGCTCTTCCATTTCTTTGATGTGATACCATATGAAGCTTCTGTTTTTTCTACTTCCATCTTCTTTAAAGCTCACTTTAAGCATAAAGGTTTATGGTTTCATGAGAGTGGGCCTTGGTGCAATAGTTAGGTTACTCCATTGCAACCAAGTAATCATGCTCTCGAGTCTCTGGGGACACCCTCTTTGCAAAGCATGGGTAAGGCTGCACAAATTATGATCCTCCCCTGCAGTGGGAGAGCCTCATGCACTGAGGATGCAAGAGAAATATAAGTGGTGTGGTTTCATAATGGTTATTACTTATTACAACAATCTAAAATACTATTATTTGTATTTATTTTGGTAATTCAATCTTCTAATCACTCATTGACACATTATGGTTTTCACATCTGATGCATCCAGTATTGTTATAATCTCTGCTATCTTTTCCGTTATTTTAGATAAGCTTATATGTACCTTGTACCCCATTTGTGCCTATGTTATTTTAGGGATTATCATATTTCTTAGTCCTTACTTTCCATACTATTTTTTGAACTTAGTTCATTGCAAATCTATTCCCTTTTTTTCTCCTTATTAATCATTTCCCAAGTTTTAAAGCTATATTCCTTAGCCTTTATGGTTGTTTGAATTATTACCAATTTCCCAAGATGAATTTTGCTTCTTGATTAGATTTGCCTGTAGCTTCTTCTGCTACATGGTGCATACCAAATATAAGTAGTCATCTCATCCATATAATATTAGCTTCTTCACTGATGTTTCATCTTGCCTCCTAGAAAATAAAGAGCTCCAAAAATGCAGAATGCTGAACAGGTTTTCATGCCAATAGATGGAACCCTGAAAGGGTGCATGTACTAAATGTTTGGGTATTCAACAGGGTTAGATTTTAGAATCCAACCAGTCGCTGATCCAGATACCCCTTGATCAAGATTGTCATATAATCCCCCACTTGGCACATTTTGGTGGTGCCCTCCTGTTGGGTTGAGTTAAACACCATCTGCCTATTGGGAAGCATTCTCTTTTTTTCTTTTGGCCGGGGGGGGGGGTGAAACTGATTAGTCAAGTGTTAAATATAGTACATGCAAACTATTCAGAAAAGAAAAATGTAGATAATGGCATACTCTACACTTATGCTGACCTTATCTGTATGCTATTTAGTATCCCATTGTTTTGCCTAAACCTTTTGTTTTCCTTTCTAAAAGGGGGAAAAGAATTATGCGAATAGAAGTACTTGCATATGTATTGAAATAGTCTTTATAGGTTGGATTCTACTAAAACAGTTTCATGTAAATCTAAGACCTATATTTATACCAATGTACTTATTGAAGAAACATAAGAAATCCTAACATAGCAGATTATGTAAGGATGAGTTAACAGAAAGGTTGTTTACTTGTTTATGACGTGACGAAGAGCTCTGTTGATGTTGATGATCTTTGTTCTGGACAACATTTTTATTCATTTCCCATCTAATCATGGCTGTCTAATTTATTTTTCTTTCTGAAAATCCTAAAATTATTGCATTGGCAGAGTTTTTGCGGATGGTCATGTTCCATGGGCATGTGAGGCATTCTCAAGACTGCACGGACAGGAACTAGTCCAAGACCCTGCTCTTCGTTGGTAATATTATGCTTCCTTTTAACAAATTGTATGATGCATCTGTTAGCACCTGCCACTGTATCATATATGAAATAATGCCTGAATCAACCCTAAATGCATCGATTAAAATTATAATATGATACAAAGAACAAAATTTGGCACCGAACCTACATTCCTATAAGTATAACACATGTCCTTATTGTTTCTCTAATAGACATATGACTAAGCTATTATCAATGTGGTTAGTAATCTCAATATCATGCAGAAGCCAATTATTGATCAGAACCCATTTTCCTTGGTACATAGGATGTTCTCTGTTTACAGGCCAGACTCAAGTAACAGTCTTTTTTTCTACATAAGCAGATGGACTGGAAAATCAGTCTTCTACATTTTAGTAATGAATGAATTTATCATTTCCCTTCAACAGAACCTGATGTTATTTGTTTAACTTTGTCAAATGATGATCCCAACTTATCTCAAGAGCATAATCCAGGAAAGTGAAGTATAGAGAAAACAGGAAACAAAACAGAAAAGGTGGGGGCATGAATATTTGCAACAAATCTATTTGTCTGCTTCTGTTTACACGCACAAGAAGCAAGATAGTCTATGTCAAAGGAAGAAGATAATTAGGGGTCCTATATAGAGGAGTGGGAATGAGGTAAATGTTGCCCTTCATCCTCGATTATTGAAGCTGTCATGCTTTGTGTTCTAGGCATAGTTGTTGACATTACCTAGGCATCTAGGTGGATAGGGGGCTTAGGCAATTCTCACCTTAGTGGTATTGAATACCTTAGACCATTTATTCATGCCAAATTTCATTTATTATTTCATTTATTTAAGATATTACCCGTAAATAAGCATACACCACTCCCTTCATATTTAAATCCAATGAAAGTAGTTAAAAAATAAAGTTTCAAAAGGATAAAAAGTTAACCCCCAGTTGATGAAAGTTTCTACCTTCCAATGCTAGAGATTTTCTCAAATCTAAAAGTTCAATAACCATAATATGATAAAACTTTGCTCAAAACCAAAACTGTAGTAAAAAAATTAATTCTTTTGGTACGTAAAAAAATATTATAATTTAGAGCAATTTTGGCAATATTCACAAGTATCAACAAGGGTTTGACCAGAATATAACCCTTCACTATGTATCAAATTTAGGTGATCTTGGATTTCTTGAAAAGCTTTGTGCTTGACGTGTCAAACTTATTAGAGATAAAAAAATGATTCTCTGAATGGAAAACAGTTTTTATATTTTTTCCACTTTTGAGAGAATAAATATATATTTGTTGTAGCAGTTCCTGCAAGGCTGCAACTATGAAAACCAGAACAGCAGGGAAGAAGGAAAGAAGAAGAGAGGAGACGATGAGTGGAAGAAGAGGGGAGAGAGTTCACATAAGTGAGGCTCTTCCATATAGTATTCTATTTATAATGAGAAGGCAGTCTCAGTTTCGTGAAACTGAGTTGCAGCAAAAAGTGTAAAAAGATAAAGATTACACAAGATCTCCAAATCTCTCAAAAACAGAACTACTCCTAGGAATATTTCTGGTAACTAAAATAGCAAGTAGACCAACTGTACATGTTCAAGATCTCTACATGATAACATGACCATGTGCAATAGAATCATCAAAACTTGTTAAAACCAAGCAAGGAAAAAAGGGGGAAGGGGAACAATGAGGATTTGGGGTGTTGGTTATGGAACCAAGGCTGAGGAAGCCCTACGAGAAAACAAAAGAGAAGCACCTATGGGCTATGCCCAAGTAACAACAATGAGCTGTTTTTTTGGTCCTTCAGGGGTTTAATAAGCTTGGAGCTAACATTAGTTAAGATGCCCTTTCAGATCTGATTGAGAAATCCAGATTTGATAGTCCATCCTCTGATTTTATGCTCCATCCAGTAACCTCAAACACTAATCTACCAATGTTGCTGTAGATGGAGGGCCTGGAGATCCAGGAAAGCGTCCAACATCATTCACAGTCAAAAGGGAGGGGGCCAAATGAAGCCGGGAAAGGGACAAAAACAAGTGCTGAATGTTTTCGCACCAAGCCAGCAAACGGTGCAAGAAGGGACATCTGAATGCAGTGGTGAACGTGAAAGGATCGAGTGGGATGGCATGGGTTTAAGGTTTTTACTAGACGGTAAAAGAGTGTTGGCGGATATGGCCTTGGAACAAAGTCAGGTGCCCAACGAAAAAGGGCGGAGGGAGCTCTGATGAAGTAACATGTTGGGAGGTGGAGAAAGCACCAAGACGAGAGGGAGCCCAAACTACTTTATCCTGGCCTGAGGAAAGGGAGAGGATGCAGAGGGAGGACCAGACATCAAAGATCTCAGGTTGTAGAGGTGGAAAGATAGGGCAAGAACCTAAATAGATGGAGAAGGAAAGTAAGGCAGCCTTGGGAATACCTGAAGCATAAACTAAGCAGGGCGAACTAGATTGAAGAGAACACTTAAGGGGTGCCAAAGGTCAAGCTAGAAGTCTACCATTTCCAACCATATGGGAAATAGCAGAATCAACAAGAGGATGGACAACAGGACAAGTAGATGTTTCCTCCAGATTCAAGTAGGACTGAAAGGCTGAGGAACAACCCAAAAGGATTCAGATTTAACTAGCAAGGATAGGAATCTCAGTATTGAGGATAGTTTCAACCAAGCCAGAAACCAAGATATGGTGGTTCAACTGAAACTTCAGTCAAAACTTGGAACTTTCCCTTGCAAGTTCCAATAGCAAGTTTAGGCCCTTTTTTAATGGTTTCTTCATGTGATTTCTAGCCACTACCCATTTAAAGTATAATGAACAAAATTGAACTGAAATTATGCTTAAAAAAACCCAATGAAAAGTCATCATTCAAGTATACTAACACATGAGAGGTTTTGTCAAATACAAACTTTGTAGAATTGAACAACACACAATATAGATCATAGTCCTAGACTAAACGTATATTAACCTCATAGCCATATAAGACCATTTAAACCATCAACAAAGCAAAAATAAAAAAATGGGAAGTTTGGAACAAACCTTGCAAAAATCTTCCAAAATCCCCAAAGGAGCAAACGAAACAACGTCGGCAAACTGCAAAACCAGTCAAAACCTGTGAGAGGTTTGAATTCACCACATGTTTCATCTCAGTTTTCTAAAAAACCGAGATTTTGACGAAATTTTGCAAATTTTGGTCAAAATTTGTACCAAGGATTTAAGAATGTGAGTAGACCCAATTGCCCTAGATGGAGTCATGTCTAGAGAAGATTTTCCACATCAACTAAAGAAGACTTGCCATATTGTAGTATAGAATGTGACAAAACCAAGGCCTCCCTCAAACTTGGGCTTACATATAGCAGACCAGCCAGCTAATGGAATGCTAGAATTTGGAAGACTCAGCCTTTCCAAAGAAAGCTACAAAAGAGGGATTCCATACCTTTAATAATATACTTTCGGAGAGACTAAGTACTGCACTAGAATATGTAGGAAGACTAGATCGTCGCTTTAACTACCACTAGCCTTCCTACACATGAAAGAATTTTCCATTTCCACAATTGAAGCCATTTGTAGATGAGGTTCAGCATACGGATACAGTGATGGGCAGCAAAACTGAGCATGGACAAGGGGAGACCAAGATACATTAATTGGGAGCGCACCAAGAGAAAAACCTGCCAAATAGAGAAAGGAGGTAGAGAGGGAGCAGAAGACTCCAAAGAGGAAGAGTTTGGACTTAAGGATGTCAACACAGAGACCCTAGAGGGACTCAATGAGTTGGGGGACATAATAGAAGAAAGAGAGGTTATACTAGCCTTGAAGAAGGTCATGATATTGTGTGCAAGGCAAGATGGGTAGGGTTGTGACTTGGAGATTTGCAATTGGAAAGAGGGTTAAACGGTGATAAATCTTGGTTCAATGATGCGAGAAAAGAGGAAACGGAATAGTTTAATTAGTAATTATAAGGGACAAGAAATTCTCAGAGAAGTATAAACATATTTTAGACTAGGTATACTAGGAATTGACCACTTCCAAGCATACTAGACACCAAATGTATGTTTTGATTTTATCAGGCTTCCTGTAGCCCGTTACTTCAGTTTTTGCTGCCTTCTTGCTCTATATTATTATTATTATTATTATTATTATCTTTTTCCTTGTTCAAGAAAAAATGCATCAACCAAAACTGGTGGAGGCAGAATAGAAGTGGAAACATAGGGGTTGGGATTGGAGAAAGAATACTAAGCAAACAAGGACTATATTCCCTTTGAAATCTGTTACTGTTGTTTATAAAGTGTTATGTAATGTAGCATGGTATTGAATTGTTTTGTTTCATTTTAAAAATCTCAACAATGGATTTTTGCTTTTGTTTTGGAGTAAACATATACAAAGGCCATGTAAGAAGAGACACACTTACTGTTTTGTCCTTGTTTTGATGCATGTTAGCATGTCTTAGGAGAGGCCCCAGTTAAAGATTTACTCTATCAAGGCCAGACAGTGACAAATGTTCCTTAGGACAACTCAGTTACTGCAACATTTTGAAAATCACAGAAACTGTTTTATATTTCAAAATATGAGCAATCTGATCATCTGTAGCTTGTAATGAGCAAGTAAACACATACACCACTGATCATTTGGTTCACTTCAACTGCACTGAAATTTGCAATACGTTTTGCTAACTTGTCTTGGAAAACTAACATTTCTGTAATCAAACAGCTGCTGGAATGTGTCTATGATCAAGCTATGGAATCTCAATCTAATTGACGGGCGTGTGATGAACAACTGTAACTTGATTATTGATGGATACCGAACTGAGGGCTCAGACGTTAAGAGAAGCCAAAATCCTGAGCCATCCCAAACTGAGGGCTCAGAAGTGAAGAGAAGCCAAAATCTGGAGAGATACCTAAGGAAGGACCAAACTGGTCATTTGGCGTCCAACAACAACAACACCAACAACAAAAAAAGGGAGGGATAAGTTGCAAAGGAAATTCTCTTGACTGATGCACTAATTTATGGTCCGTGATTTAATTTGTTCAAATATTGCTTTCAAAGGTTTTTCGCTGTTGGGCCAGATAAGAGCAATGATTCTTCAAGATAGAATAGAAAGATAAGCAGACTTATCACTTTTTTATTTTCTTTTTCTTTTGTTTGACTTGAGGGTAATCCATTAGGTTATCAAATTGCAATATCAACCTTTACTCTCTTGTGGTACTGTATTGTGATGAAAGTTACTCTTGTGCCTACCAACTTTTAAGAACTTCCAAGTTTCTGAAGTTAATATTGGCTTTATAATCTACTGGTGCTTTCTCACAGCTAGACCTTTCTGTTTTCCCCATGGGCAAAACCATGATCTTGTGAACTGAAATTACAGTGTGTTTGATATTTACATATTAAGCAGAAGAATTAGAGCATTCATTTGATTCAAGGCAATTACGGTATGCTCACTGTTTAAGACTGATGAAACAAATCTTGGCAGTTTAAACTACCAGAAAAATGCATTAATATTTGTCTCTTTTATTTTCATGAAAAAGAAATACTGTTGAATGACTAGAAAAGTTTTACCATTAGTCATTGGTTATGAATCCAATTTCTTATATTTATTTATTAACCATTAATTCTATCGAGAAGAATAAATGTAGTTACTTATTCTAGCATACGCAGCACGGACATGGGCATAATCAACACAGGAAACAGTTTCCGAGTTAAGCTGCATACATTTTGATCCGCTCCAGCCACCATGGCGGGACAGGGTATGCCCTTTTGTTTCTGCTGGTCCGAGCCCCTGTTGAGTGCTTCTGCACTCTTGATTCATGAGGTGAACCTATTTCCACAATCAACATAATCCAAAAATGTGCTATTATCTTGAACCAACATGGAAGCCAAAGCTGTCTCATTTGACTGTTGGTCAGAACTCACATTAGTAAATGCCAAACGATTTTAGTAAAAAGAATTATCTTCATGCCTCAAGCACTCTGCTATCATCAGAGATCTTACAATAATAAAATCCACATCAGTTCACCAACAAAACATAGCTAAAATAGTGGAGTTCATATCCCTTTTAAGTCTCTAATTCATCTTACAATGTGAAAAGGTCATTTTCTTTGTTTGCTTTGTTGAATTTTTCATGAATCATTAAAACGACAGGAACATTACTGTGGGAGAACATTACTTCCAAATTTGCCACCAATACACTCAAACAACATTCAATAGCATACCCTGATGATCCGAAAGGAAATCATTAAATTTTCCCTTTTCGGCAAACATATGCAAATTAATCTTAAGACGCAGTTGAATACACTTCAAAACACATCATGGACATCCAAGCACACCACTTCAAATCCAACAACACCTCTATGGTCCAAATGCTGGACACTCCAGCACACCATATCTATACAGCACAACGCTTAAACTGAAAATTACATTATTTGAAGACAAGTAATCAGACACTGAAAGGGGCGGGGTTGGCACGTGTGGCTTTGTGGTGGTGGGGAATACACTTTGCAAGCTCAGTTACTCTCACAAGATTCAGAAGTTTGCATCTCCAATATACAGTATTTAACTAATTCACTAACCCACATATATAAAACAAATATATATTGATGCATGTAAAAATATGCTTAGCAAACTTGGTAGCTATTAAGAGGTATTTTGGTTCAACTGCCTCCTAGTTCCAACCTTCCCTCACTTAGTAGGTTTTGAATGATCTCACTAGTTAAAGCAACCCTCCAAGTGAAGGAAGGGGGGGGGGGGGGGGAATCCAAAATAGAAGATAAAATATTAATAATTCCACACCAGCTTAGATGCATCTAGATCAGGCTTCCGTCTTCATGTTCTTTATTCCAGTAGATCAAACTTCCATCATCATATAGTTCTTTCGGCCACCCTGACTGTTGATCTTTCCATCCACTTAACAGTGAACATTCTTTAATTTTAAAAAGAGCAGCTGAGCATTGGAAGATCTATAATTTTCTCTAGTCAAAATTTTCACTTCCACCACCAAGAAAAGAGTCCCTGTTCCAACTTCTCCATCTGATCAATTCCCTTCAAAGAAAGTGTCTCGAGCTTTGGAAGACGCCAAAGGGCAGGAAGGTATGAACGACTTCTTGCAATTTCTCAATGAAACCTTCTTAAGTTTTGGAAATCAGTTTTTGGCCATCTTGTGTGGGAAGCTAACACCACCATAACCTAATATTTTCAAGGTTGTCACATTGTTATGTTGTTGGAGGGCTTGAAGAACTACCTCATGTTCATATCTACACTTTACAGTGGGTTCCTCATTCCACATTGACTTCAATTGGCAAAGAAACTGTTTATTTTCAAGTGCAGCTTCCTCAGCCTCTTTTGAATTCAAAACATTCTCAAGGATAGAGATGCATCATGATCCACGAAGTTTATTCACGTACTTCAACACCAATACTCTCCTCGTTTCCCACAATGAATGGACCAGAAAATATCTTAAGCATGGTTAATTGTCTAGTTCCTAGACTTAAAGAATCCAAATGGTGATATTTATAAGAACTTTTCAAGCTACGGAGATCCCCTAAATAGGGAAAGCTTTTAAGGTTTTTAAAGCCAAGGAGCTCCAATACATGCAAACAATGAAGATCACAACTTGTTTTGGGCAACTTTTCAATTCAGGACTTAGAGAGGTTTAGGTACCGGAGGTGCTTCGAACCACCAATAGATGTTGGAACTTAATGATGGATGGGCAACTTATATACAACACTCTTGTAATTTGATTATCAGGAAGTTTAACATTGGGTTTCCTCCATCTCTACGATGCAGAAGAAATGTTCACAATACTTTTCATCCACCAAGAAGATTAATTACATCTGGCAAATAATCTCCACAATGTAATGAAAAATGGCTGAGAATCCGAGATATGAATCTGCTATGGCCTCACCTTCCCTTATCATCAAACATTCTCCACAGAAAATCGATTCAACAAGTTCATGGCGGTCACCATCTATTTGGTAAAAATTATTTGGCAGATATAGAAAGACGGATTCTGCTACTAGTCTGTCAAAATAACAACTCCCATATCTTCTATTTTTTGTTTTTCTTTACTTCATCCCGAATGTAATCAACAGCCATCAATAGGTGAGTTAATTTTTCTTTTCCAAATTTATGATCTCTCGGAAATATTGAAAATAACTCAAAACATTTTTTCAAAGGTGCAGGAAGTTGTCTGCATCTTAGCCATGAAGCTGGACAAGTTTTTATATTAGTGGCACAGTTTGAAGCCATTAACTTGTTCATACCATTTGAACTCATAATATCTAAGCTCACAAGGATTATGCTTTAAGAGGAGAAAGAGCTAAATACCTGATTATAAGCGATCTGAGATGGTTGACCTAATTTCGTTGCACAACGAATTAAATTTCATCCAGTTCATCTTCCGCTTGATTCCTTGCACAACAAAGATGTCTAATGAGTGTCAATTCAGAGCCATTTATTAGTTGTTCATATCTCACAGAATCAAGTGCTAAATCAATCTGAGTTACCTCCATAGACAACGCAAGCGGTTTAGTCTCATCGATGCTTGACAAACCAAAGTTTGAATTTGATGTAATCCGAGATTTGCGATAGGGTGAAGAACTTACAGTTGCAACGGTTGCTGCAAGATATAACTGTATCGCTGTTGCTTCTGTTTTAAAGAACGGAAATTTTCAATGCCACCCATTGAGTTATCTAATTTATTAATCAGACCTCAAATGGTAAAAATTTATCAATGACATAAATAAAGTTTAATGTTGACATAAGCAAGTTAAATATTTCAAAAGGAGAAGAATAATTTAAAAAAGAAAATCTTATCCTTTTCATATCTTTGTCCCCTCTATCATATATGACTTCTTCCTCTCTGGAATTTTAAACTCAGGATGGGGTAGTAATACAAAAAATAGATATACAAAAACTAACTAACTAATAACGTTAGCAATGAAGGGTTTGACTGATAAATTGGGTAACTCAAGGGGTGCATTAAAACTAGGGCGTAAACTCAAGGCGGGATTGAAAATATCCCTCTAAATAAACAAGACTTAAGAGGATGCTAGAAATGGATTTGATTCTCTTGGTTGGAAAAATAAGATCATTTTCTAATGCTGAGGGGTGGTTCAAATCCCCTCGGGGCCAGCGGCGAAGTCTCGCCTATATTAATTATATAAAAGCTCCTTTGAAATGTAGTTGAGGTGCACGTGAGCTGGCATAGATGAATCTCAGATCCCAAAAATAAGATCCCTTTCACACACATGTTATAGATTTTATTTATGGCGTCCTTCATAAAATTTTCATTTTCTTTTTTGAAGAAATCAACACAAGAATCCATTTTTAGTTGAAAATGAAAATGGTTTGGTATCTGTAAGAAGAATCAGTTCTGAAACGAAAAGTTTAATAGCTGAAAATTTCAGCAACAAAAATGAAGACACAAAAAGGAGAAACTACGACGTTTTCTAATCAGGCTTGTTTATAAATGATTGTCAAGCTTGTGACTTCGAAGAGTGGAACAAATTGAAGAACCTATGCTCTTGGAATATTCTCCCTCCTCAATGAGTGATTTGCAACATCCTCCTCTGTGAGTGATTTCTACTTCTTCACCCCTTCATTTGTTTTAGTATTTGAACTATGAGTGTGTTCTATTTCACTTTACCCACTCAGCAACTTTGCAGAATGTGTACTTAATGAAGGATCATGCTCCGTAATGGGGAACTTGTTGATGCTGGAACTTTGGAATGATGAGAAAAAAATGGTTGTTCACCCATACTAAGTTTTGGGTCCAAATACACGAGCTGCCTTTGAAATTTCTACATGTAGAGGTAGCTTTTCAAGTAGGTGCAAATTTGGGAGAGGTCAAGAAAGTAAAGCTCATTAAGGGTATTCAGTTCAAAAGGCATGTCCATTATCTGAGATGCATGATTTTGCTTGTTGTAAGAAAACCATTGATGGCACACTTAGCTATTTAAAGAAGAGCAGGGATTAAGATTGAGGCCATTAATTCTAAGGTATGAGAGACTTCCCTTGCTATGTTATATCCATGTTTAGTTGGGTCCTGAAAAATCTAGATATGACAATATTCATGGTGGGGTGTCCACCATGAATGATACTCCCTTGGTGATGTTCAGAAGCATCCAGCCTTCCATAACAGGCCAAGCTCTGAACACACCTAGAGTAGCAAGGAATTCCTCAGGTGTTAGGTGCAAAGCCAATTTGGAGCTAGAAGAGGTGGCCATACCAGAGGGTAAGAAGATGACCAACAACAAATGGCTATGAATGACATGTTAGTGGTCCCACTTATAAGTGTTTTGTCCTAAAGGATGCTAGGTCCTTCCTCTATACCATAATGGTCACATTATTCTCTGCACATAAAGTGTTAGTTGAGAAAGGTTATTCCACCGGGCCAGTGAATAGTGAGGAGTCTAGAGGAGAAAATCTTAGTATGAAGTTGATCATAGAATAAACTACAGATTTTTTTTTTTTTGTGGGAAACTAAAGAAAGTATTCCATTGTGTTATGTCTCCAATGTATACTAAAGAAGGTATGTTTCATCATCTTGTATTGTTATTATTTTAAGGTGTTTTTGGTCAATCTATGTGATCTTAATTAGGTTAAATCTTAGATATGGAACCCAAAGTTCCTTGTAAGGTGTCTTTCTACACTAATGAGCGTGTTCTATATCACTTTACCCACCCAGCAACTTTGCAGAATGTGTACTTAATGAAGGACCATGGTCCGTAATAGGGAACTTATTCCTGCTGGAACTTTGGAATGATGAGAAAAAATGGCTATTCACCCATACTGAGTTTTGGGTCCAAATGCACGAGTTGCCTTTGAAGTTTATACATGTAGAGGTATCTTTTCAAGTAGGTGCAAATTTGGGAGAGGTCAAGAAAGTGAAGCTCATCAAGGGTATTCAATTCATAAGGCATGTCCATTATCTAAGATGCATGATTTTGTTTGTTGTAAGAAAACCATTGGAGGCACCCTTGGCTATTCGAAGAAGAGCCGGGATTAAGATTGAGACCATTCATTCTAAGGTATGAAAGACTTCCCTTGCTATGTTACATCCGTGTTTAGTTGGGTCATGAAAATCTAGATATGACAATATGTATGATGCAAGAGCCCATCAACACCCACCCATGAATGATACTTCCTTGGTGATGTTGAGAAGGATTCAGCCTTCCATAACAAGCCAAGCTCTGAACACACCTAGAGAAGCAAGGAATTCCTCAAGTGTTAGGCACAAAGTCAATTTGGAGCTGGAAGAGGTTGCCCTACCAGAGGGGAATAAGATGACCAACAACAAATGGCAAGGAATGGCATGTTAGTGGTCCCACTTATATGTGATTTGTCCCATCTTCAGCAACCCCTACAATTGAATCACCCCTATAGTTAATCCCTGGGCTCGACAACTTAAAGCAAACACCACCACCATATGGCAACGACCTTAACCCCTCAAGCTAAGGACTATGCCATGATAGCTCAGATGCATCAGAAGTTGATGTTACCACCTTATTTGATCACCCTTTTCTGAAATCACCCTCCCAACTATCAAGGATACCCTGTCACAAGACCCTATCATGGAAAGTATTGTTGAATAAACACCTACAGAAGCGTTGATGCTTCAAAGGATGAAGATTCTAAGCTGTCAAGCTATCAATGAAGGAGCTATAGCAGAGTAGCATGATAAAGTCTTGCTATCAAAGAAGGGACATGATTATTCAATGGGAAGTAGAAAGACAGCAAGTCCAAGATCTGCAACCTTTTCTCTACAAACTAAAGGTAGGTAATAAAGAATGTAACAACGAAAGCAAGAATTATATAAGGAATGTTTCATCATGTTTTATTATTGTCTTGCAACTTCTTAGGGTACTCTATCTCGTATTTCTCGATCCATGGAGTCATGAGACCTTCCTTTATGAACTTGTCCAAGTGGCGGACAACTTGGGCTCTCTTCCCGTCAATAGGTTCTATAATAACATTCCATGCACCTGTAGGAAGCTTCGTGTTGATGAGGACCAAATCCCATTGACGCCTCCAGTACCTCTTCAGAGGTGTTCTCCCACGTGTGGAGAATTTCTTCTGATATGTATAGACATCTAAAGAAAACAGAGGTAATCTACAAGGGTGAGTTCTAATGAACTCAGTAAGGCAATAATTCTATATATGTACCAAAATCACGTAGTGAATAGCAGATATAATAATGAAATGCACCTAGTAATCTAACTATGCGAGTCTCTATTCAAGCAGACATGCTTTAAGATGTAACACCAACCCTCCTCTGGGTAGATCTCATTATTCTGATCCCTCATGGACTAGCTACCTCTGTTGGGATCTTGGGTAAGGGGTATTATTGTGTCGCTAACCAACCAAAAATAAAATCCTATACTAATCTAGCAAGCAAAAAGTACGGGGTCGAACTATGGGGAACTAAAAGGCTAAGTTACTAAGATTGAATTCAACAAAACTAAATTTAAACTAAATCTATTAGTTAATGCAAAAACTTAAACTATGAATATGTGAAGATCTTTGGGATTTCGAATCCCCAATGCTTTTCTCTAACCTATATAACTCTACACTTCAAAGAAAATTAGGGATGGTCTTCCTAGATATGCCCTATCTTCGTAAGACTATCGTCCTTCATGGAAGCTTGGCACAGCTTAGTTCGCTGAGCTATAGAACATCTTTGGCCAAACTCAAACACAATCAACTAGAAGATATAGAACAATCAAATTAATGAAATAAGCATGGTTCATCTACATCCCAAAGAAAATGAACTAACTACTCATTATCACAAAGTTCATAAGAAAAATAAAGATGAAAAATAGGGAGAGAGAGAGAGAGAGAGAGATGTGGTCTTCTTCTTCAACAATGAGAGAGATGAGAGCCACGTTTGCCGTCTTCCTTTCTTCTCTGTGGCTGGTTTCTCTTTTATGTCTCCCACACACAATGAATCCCTTCTCTTTACCCGTCGATTTGACCTTTGTTTTTTCGTATTTTGGAAAAACTCAAAACTCGAAAGTTGTAGATATTTTCAATATCATTCCATAGCAGCTTGAATCATCGAAATCCAAGCTCATACGAGAGAGATATGCCCAACATACTGAAAGTAGGTCTGTTTACCAGATTTTCAGATTTATTACCAATTTTGTTCCTTAGACCTCCACTTGTTTCCAATTTGACTAAGATCTCACTTTTCATGATTTCTTGGGCAGCAAGATTGAATGCCATGATTTAAAATCCACCAATATCTAATATATTTGTCAACTTTACTCCATATTATCTCTAATATTCAAAATCACCTTATTCCTGAAAAATACACAAAAATACTCAATTAGCTCTCTTCAATTAAATAAGTATGGGGAATTAAATCAAATAAATAATGGTAAATGCATGCTTATCAAATACCCCCACACTTGAGTGTTTGCTAGTCCTCGAGCAAAACGAAACAATAAATGCAATACAGGAAATAAATAAAGAAAAACCAAACTCTCTTTCGTAAGAATCACGGTTGCACTTAGCATGTGCAACAAGCCTTTAAACCCCTAGGTTACCCTTGTGGACGAGTTGTGTCTCATGAGTGTTTGCAGAGAATATACACACAAAATTCTTAAGTGCTTTTCTAATTATTCTGGCAGTAGTAAGAGTAAAAAGCTAGATTCCAAGACAAAGACACTTCACTAAAGATTAAAGGGAATATAGGCACCCCCACACTTAAGCTCTTTACACCCTCTCTTGAGTCTAGCTCTAGGCAAACAATTCAATCGAGAAGTCTCCTCTTATCTTCAGTTTACCAGTTCACCCTCAGATAAGACTAAACTAGGTTACCAAATAATACCAAGAACTCAAGATCTAAGCAATATTGACCTTGTTAGACATTTCACCTTTATAAGCACATTACTTCACTTCTTTCTTTAATGTTCACAATTCTAGTCCGTGCAATGTCTTGCCTCTTAAGCTTTCTAGATGGCCTATGTAATGAGTGTTGGGTCAGCCTCTCTCAAGCCAAATAGCCTTAAGGAACTAGGTGTAGAATACCCCTCGAACTTACTTACTCAAGCCAACTAGGCTACAGGCCAAGACTGGACCAAAGACACCCCAACTATTTGACGCGAGGCACGATGTTAGTGACACTGAGACCCGGTTACTAAGAAGGAGGTCTAAACTTTAAACTTCAGCAGATTTTTTTTTTTTTCACATTATACTTCAATTCACTTCACATTTAAATAGTCTAAAATCGGTCCCAACTTGTCACTATAAGCACAAGGCAATACAAGATACTTAGATGGTGAAACCTTTTGGACTACCTGGAGTTCCTATTTTCCGATTCAACCTCAGTCTCAAAATGTAAAACCCATTACTATTCTCTCAAGAGGGTGTTCATTACATTAGATGGGATTTCTAAAACACTTAAACTCTCATTTTGTATCGAATCAAGGAATTAAAACATTTATCTTACCAAAGCCAGAAAAAATTGGGCATTTTTTATCTTTGTCATAATGCTCTACCAACTATCAACAAGTCTTACTCGAGTTGACACCCCCCCCCACCACACTTAAATTATGCAATGACCTCAGTGCATGCAAGATATATAAAAAAAATAACATGATAGAAACAAATAGAGGAAAGAGTGTACCCGATGTTTGAAATCATGATAGAGCACGCAACAGTAAAACCTAACAACAAACAAAGAAAAGAGAAGAAAAAGATCAAGAAATAACATCTAAACAAATGGGTTGCCTCCCATAAAGCGCTAAGTTTAGAGTCTTCAGCCAGACTCAGTGAGATGCAGCCAATGGAGGTGGAAGCTCAAATCTAAATGTGAATGGTGACTGCTCCAAAGAAGTGGAAGAGTCCAAAAATGTGTTGACTTCCTCAATATTTAGGTTAGATTTCCCAAATGGCAAGTAATGTTGTAGGGGATCATCAATAAGCATGTTTGGAGCATAATCAGCCACTACCTCATCAATAAAGTTAATCGCAAAGCACTCTTCATCCCTATTTGAGCTTAAAGATGCATTGAAGATGTTGACTCTAAGTTTCTTATTGCCAAATGATATGTCCATGACACCCGATTTACAATTGATTCAAGCATTCACAGTGGCTAAAAAGGGTCGTCCAAGAATGATTGGTGGTAACTTATTGGTAGTTGTATTGTCTATATCTAGGATCAAAAAATCAACAGGAAAATATAGATCATCAACCTTTACCAAAACGTTTTCAAGTAGCCCACGGGGTCGTTTAATTGAGCGGTCTGCCAATTGTAGAATCACATCAGTGGATTTCAAATCTCCTAGACCAAACCTATCATAAACTAAACCGGGTAAAATATTCACACTGGCTCCCAAATCAAACAATGTTTTACTTATGGATAAATCTCCAATGACACATGAAATTAAAGGTATACCTGGATCTTTAAGTTTAGGGGGCAGTTGGTTGAAAATTACCGAGCTGACTTGTTCAGTTAGGTGCATAGTTTTAGGTGTTTGAGTCTTCAACTTACGCTTTTGGGTGCACAAATCTTCTAGAAACTTAGCATAAGCTGGGACTTGCTTGATAGCATCTAATAGTGGGAGATTGATATGAACTTGTTGGAATAAATCAATCATCTCTTACATCTTAGCATTCTTTCTAAAATCTGGAATTGAGGACTCAAGAGCTTCAGGGAAGGGGGCTTTGGGAGTGTAAGATTTAGGAGTAGAACCCTCTACAATCAGAATGTGCGACCCCTTACAAGGAAATTGATGGGGAATACTCACAGGTGGTGTTTCTTTACTAGGCTTGTGTACATCATCGCCAGTCTCATGGGTCAAATCAACCTCCTCTTGACTCTCAAGATCAATGGGCAATGGCTTGGGAGTAGGCAAAGGTGCATAATATTCCTACCCACTGCGTGTCACAACAGAGATTGCTTGGACTTGTTCTTTCCTAGACCCAATTTGATGATTAGGGTTACCTATTAGTTGACTAGGTAACTGACCAACCTCCCTCCTACTGATGGCATTAGCTAGTTGACCAAGTTGGGTTTCCAACTTGTTAATGAACTGAGAATGAGAATGCAACAATTGAGTGTTTTTCTCTAATCCACCAAGTGCTTTTAGTACCGTATCCTCAAATGATGAATTATGTGAGGGTTGTGGAGATGATGGTTGCTCATTCTTATAGGCATTTTGGTGCATATTAAATGGAGGTGGCCTATAAGGTATTTGATTAGAGGGATTGGGCATTGAGTTTCGCCATGAAAAATTGGGGTGGTTTCGCCATCCTGGGTTGTAGGTATTGGAATATGGATCATTGCCCAATTTAGAGACTCCTTTGGCCAAATGTGTATGCTCCTTAACAAACTCAGGGTATTGTGTAGCCAAATAGCAATCAGTGACATGATGGGATAGGCTAGAACATAAAGTACATGCTTCAATCTGATTAGGTGGAGAGGAACTTGTAGCAAGTGGAGATGGGGTTTGTTGTCCTAATGACAAGAGATAATCCAATTTCTTAGATAGCAAGTCGACCTTAGCGCTCATCTCAACGGTAGGATTGATCTTATAGAGACTGCTCCTCTTTGGTTGCCCAATGGATGGAATCTCAGTCCTAACTACTGAAGCATGGTGTTGGGAGTTTTCACTAGGGGTCTCAAAAAGTTCACATGCTTCATTCTCATTCTTGTGCATGAAAGTCCCACCATAAGAAGAATCAACCATTTGCTTATGTCAGTCTCTAAGGCCATCATAAAAGCATTGAACCAATTGCCATTTAGGAATAGCATGGTGGGGGCACTTTCTAAGTAATTCTTTTAGTCTTTCCCACGCCTCATGAAATTGTTCTCCTTCTTGTTGGGAGAAACTCATTATCGCTCTCCTAATGCTATTGGTACGGCCAATGGGGAAGAACTTTTTAAGGAACTTCTGTTGCATTTCTACCCAAGTGGAAATTTTAACATTGTCCAAAAAATGAAGTCAATGCTTAGCTTTATCCTTAAGGGAGAATGGGAAAAGAAGTAATCTTAAAGCATCGACTGAGAGGTTTTGAATTTTAACCGTGGAGGACACCTCTAAAAACTCATCTAAGTTCTTATAAGGCTCTTCATTGGCAAGTCCATAAAAAGATGGTAGCATTTGAATCACACTAGATTTGATCTCATATTGAGCCGCCTCTATGTCAGGCAACTTAATACAAGAAACCGGAGTGTATATTGTAGGAATGAAATGCTCACTCAAGGGCCTCATTGGAGGCTCATAGTTTGCCATGGTTCTTTGCCTGCTAAGGTTGGCCAAAGTCTCTTCTAACTCTAAGTCAAGTGGAGTCAACTCAAGGTTTAGGGACCGACGACCATGCATACACACAAAAGAAGAAAAAAAAAGAAGAAGAAGCTAAATAAGTAAAATTCAAAGAAAATAACTATAGCAAAAGGGAGAGTTTAGGACGTACCCGGAGCGCAATACATGTGATCTTTCAAACAAAAGTTACACATGTGGGATCTGAAGGATGGGGAATTTTAAAAATTAACCTAAATAACCCAATCTAATGCAAATATTACAATTGAAAAGTCCTAAATACAATTATATTTAAGAAAGAAAAGATAACAACCAAAATTTGATCGTGTCACTAACGAATCAAAAATAAAATCCTATACTAATCTTGCAAGCAGAAAGTACGGGGTTGAACTATAGGGAACTAAAAGGCTAAGTTACTAAGATTGAATTCAACAAAACTAAATCTATTAATTAATGCAAAAACTTAAACTATGAATATGTGAAGATCTTTGGGATTTCGAATCCCCAATGCTTTTCCCTAACCGATATAACTCTACACTTCAAAGCAAATTAGGGATGGTCTTCCTAGATATACCCTATCTTCGCAAGACTATGGTCCTTCGCGGAAGCTTGGCACGCTTAGTTCGCTGAGTTATAGAACATCTTTTGCCAAACTCAAACACAATCAACTAGAAGATATAGAACAATCAAATTAATGAAATAAGCATGGTTCATCTACATCCCAAAGAAAATAAACTAGCTACTCATTATCACAAAGTTCATAAGAAAAATAAAGATGAAACATAGGGAGAGAGAGAGAGAGAGAGAGAGAGAGATGTGGTCTTTTTCTTCAGCAATGAGAGAGATGAGAGCCGCGTTCCCCGTCTTCCTTTCTTCTCTATGGCTGGTTTCTCTTTTATGTCTGCCGCTCACAATGAATCCCTTCTCTTTACCCGTCGATTTGACCTTTATTCTTTTGGATTTTGGAAAAACTCAAAACTCAAAAGTTGTAGATATTTTCAATATCGTTCCATATCATCTTGAATCACTGAAATCCAAGCTCATACAAGAGAGATATGCCCAAAATACTGAAGGTATGTCTGTTTACCAGATTTTCAAATTTATTACCAATTTTGTTCCTTAGACCTCCACATGTTTCCAATTTGACTAAGATCTCACTTTTCATGATTTCTTGGGCAGAAAGATTGAATGCCATGATTTAAAATCCACCAATATCTAATATATTTGCCAACTTTACTCTATATTATCTCTAATATCCAAAATCACCTTATTCCTGAAAAATACACAAAAATACTCAATTAGCTCTCTTCAATTAAATAAGTATGGGGAATTAAATCAAATAAATAATGGTGAATGCATGCTTATCAGGGTACAGACCTCATCATCAACCATGGCTGGGGTATAGGTCCACACTCTCTCACCACAACCATTGGTCTGAGTACTGGGGCATGTCAGGGATTCCAAACCCAATGCAAGGTCCTATGGTAATACACTATATGTGCTCCAGATACCTTTCCTCATACCTAGTGCATTTTGGTCCAATATCCTCTCCACCTAGGAATGTGAATCCTCACGAACTAATTACCTCTATTGGATCCGATTCCTTAACCCTATGGTCATTCACATATTGTTGGGGTGGATGCTCTCATCACCCAAGCCGTCTTTTGGACGCCCATGAGCCCAACCCTAACATATGCAACCTTACCATTGCATGATAAACAATGGACCACTGAGTCTCCTCACGGACTGGTTATGACATAGAGTCATGTCACTGTCATCACGGGTCATTCGACTTCAATACTACTGCCAAAAGGGTGTAGCATGTAAGGGTACCTAACCATGCAAACTAGACCCATAGTCATACGGGACAACAACCATGAGAGTGTAAGGAGCATCAGAGGACAATGTCCCATACCACAGCCCCTAATATCCCAAGCTAGGTATTTCCCAATCATAGTCATACCAAACACATCATTCCACAGTTAGAAATGGAGTAAAATACATTAATTATCAATCATGATACTTCATTAACAAGTAAACATGCATAACAATAATTATAGCAGGTTATAAGAGTATTGACATGTACAGAAAAGTAAGCAGCTCATCATAACATCATTTCATCCATACATGCAATTGTGTCCTTACTTGTTTCAGCGGAAAAAATATTAAAAAATGTGCTAGATCTCCAAAGCAAATGCACTAACAGATCCCAGAAAACCCCTATATTAAGATTATAAGGTTACATTAGGGTCTAAGAGTCAAATTGGGCAAAAACATCATCAACATAGCCTCAAGAGGCAGGCTAGTCTGTTAAGGCGGTTGGTCAGTTGATCGACAGCCCCACTTTTGAGCAGAATTTCAAGTCCGAAATTCAGACTTTTGATCACCCATAATCAATCTGATTTTGGGTCAATCTAAGTCTAATCACATCTTTAGAATTCCAGAGAGGTCACTTAGACTATAGATCACATAAGGGAATAACTTAAATCCACATCATCTTCTTCGATAAGATCCGCCATTAAATCAGATATAAAATCCATCCTCTTGGCATGATTCCATTGAAATAATCGAAGGAAAAAGGATTAAACTAATCCAAATCACTACCATAGAATTAGAAGAAGAATAACTACTCTCTAACAAGAGAAAATTCATTAGAATAAGAGAGTGGTTACCTCCACTTGGAATTGAAAGTCAAAGCAAACTTACAAAATTCAAAGCAGAAAGAGGTTCCTCTCCACCCACCACATGTGCTTTGCCTTTACTGTGAAATCCAGCCCTTTCCTAACCCTGACCTGACCCGGATCCCTTGTTGTTTGTAGGTTCGAAGACCCGGAGTAGTGGAAGAAGAGACTTGTGGGCCCTCATAGTTGAAGATTTGGTGTATGACTCAGAGCCTATGGATATTGACAGTGATGCCCCTTACTTGGATGCACTGTCAGTGTTTAGTGAGAAACTGCACCTAGAAAGGGGGAAGCTTAGTTGAAGTGCGTGATGCGTTTCCGATCTCGTTCCGAAGGTATATTCTATAATCTAGACTTGTTGATTTACTTGTAGGAGAAAACCCAACTCAATTTGGATATGTCTGGCCTTCCATTTTCTTGTTTGAAGTTGTTGTTCAGGCTTGGTCGACTGCTTGGTCAACTGACCAGTCGACCAACAAATTAATAAATATGAAAATCACAAAATTCTTATTATTTTAAGCCTACTTATTGGGACCTCGTGAATAGAACCCTATTCTAATCATTGGGACTCCAGAGAACGACGAGTGACCTTCCCAAAGGCCTTCCTTGAAGTTGGCAAAGATTCTTGGTCTCAATCATTGCATTCCATCTCCATTGCTTACTCAAGGTATGATTTCTCTCTCTCATCCTCTATTCTACTCATTCCTCTACTCTTTCTTGATGTTGAGACCATGGCTAAAGTTCTGCAACCTTGCAAACACTTGGTCATGTGTTTCTCCTTTCATTTCCATTGTTTTCCTCTCATTCTTGCTATGCTATGATTCCATTACAATGACTTGCATTGCATTTCCTTGATTCCTTTCATTTCAACTTATTCTTTGATCTAAACTAATGTGTAGATGTATGCTAGGTTTGATTTACTATTGGTTTATGATTCTAATCTTGTTCTTATCACTTCCTTAGCTAATTCCCCATCATCCCTTGCCATTGCAACAATTCCCAATTCAATTCTTGATGTTTAGCATATAGAGCATGGGGTTTCAATTTGGGTATTCCTAATTGGACCATTGGATCATGATAATACTTGTTGTATAGTGTCCTTATATTGTTACCATCATCCGCTCCAAGTTTCGGATCGATTCGAGCTCCGGAAGATCGGTTTTGGACCAAATTCACTATTCAGCCCATTACTATTTATCTTGGTCGTTGGTCGACTGAGTCAGTCAACCAGCCAGTCGACCAGATGAGGACAACAACTCTATACTTGCTCGTTTTGCTCCGTTTGACCTCCGATTTGATTGTTTCCTTCTCTAATATTGCATGTATATTGTCTAGGGTTCAAGCACTAAGTTGGGGATTATTCTAAGTGGTACTTGCTATTATTTTCGATCCGATTAAGGTAAGGATGGTTATACCCACATGACATAGACTATGTGATTAATACACTGATGTTGACAACTTAGTGGGCTCAGCTTATTAGTTGTATTTAGATATCATATGACTACTGTAGTTACCTTGTAACAGTAGCAACATGTTCATTTACTCTTGTATATCATGTCCATTTAATTATTGTTATTTACTTATACATTTGATCATGCGATGTTATGATATGTCTTTCAATATAGTGATGTATTATTTATATGTGATATGATGAATTGAGCATGTGATTGCTTAAGTATGATTTGGGATTGAGGAATGTCCTATTGACGTTTCTATCCTTGGACATCGGAGGGAATAGTATGGGATGTTCTCCAAAGGTGTCCATCGACACTTTCCCGAATTATTGGATGACATACATAGGACTTGTCTAGATGTATGGCTAGGATGTCCCCGTCGTATCAGACCCGAATCGGAAGGGTATTGAGATCGAACCACCCGTGGTAATGGTATGGTTTGATGGGCACTCAAGACCGGTAACCAACCCGTGAGAGGACATAAATCATATTACGAATACCTGAAATGGGCCACTATTGGTAGGGTTGCAAATAGCTAGACTTGGGCTCACGGGCGCTCGAGACCGGTGAGTCATATCCGTGAGAGGACGTGAGAGCTTCCCGTCTACTATTTGTGGATGACCAATGGGGTTGATGAGTCCGGTGAGTAATATCCGTGACTTTAGTGTGAAGGATACCGGAAAGGATCGCCCGGGGCGAGGAATGGACGTATCTGGATCTGACATGATATGATTGAGTAGATGACTTGCATTGGGCTAGGCTTTTCCGTGACATGCGCCAATACTTATACCAATGGTGATGTGAGAGAGTGGTGACCTAAACCCCATCCATGGACTGCCCCGAGGGATGTAGGACCCAATTCCCACCGGAGAACCCAAAATACCGAGATGGTTGAGGGAAGAGTGATTTGAGACCTACCCAAGGAAGTATGGTGCTATGACTTAAAGCATGTCTACCCTAGAGACTAGCATATGTAGAGTTAGAATCATATTTGCATTATTTGTCTCATATCATTTTGCATCATGTTATGACTTGTATTATATGGTTTATGTATTATGGATTAACTGCCTTGCTGAGTTCTTTTGAACTCATTCATTTTTGTGCATTTGTTTTGTTAGACTATTCCACAGGTTTTGAAGAGACTGATGGCACATCCTTTGAGGTGCCCTACGATGAGTCATACTACCCTCAGGGTAGTGGCTACTGCGAAGATCTCGGTGAGGGTACCGAAGAGGATTATGCTCCACATCAGGATTAGCTCGACATTGGTGTGGGAGCAGCTGTGCATTGGACTTCTGATATTTATAGTTATGAGGACATACTATATGTGACCGAAGAAAATTTGTTTAGTTTTATATTTTGAATTCTTCTTTAAGACCGGATTTGTAATTTAACTTTCTTTGATATACTCTTTAGAAGTTGGTTCTGTAACTTAACTAGTTTTGACTACTTTCCACTGCCATTGAAGAAGTGACTTTTGATCACTCTCTCTCTCCCTCTCCTTTTTGGATTATATATATCTTGGTATCATCTTTATTCCGCACTCTGATTATTTGTTTACCTTATCCATGATTTGTTTATTTTATGCTTTTACCTTGATTATTATTGTTCATGATTGTGTTATCGCATATGTGGAAGGCATGGTTACTTGATACTTGATCCTTAGGGTTGTGGATCACATACCCGGGTATGCCCGATGGGGTACCGGCTAGGTGGATGTGACATTTACTCAATCCACAGTAGCCTCCACGAATAAAATAATGCAAAATTAGGTCGTAGAAGGCTTT
Source organism: Hakea prostrata (assembly GCF_041222555.1). Classification (NCBI taxonomy): domain Eukaryota; kingdom Viridiplantae; phylum Streptophyta; class Magnoliopsida; order Proteales; family Proteaceae; genus Hakea; species Hakea prostrata. The sequence continues at coordinate 40,937,518 of NC_142604.1, read as the reverse complement.
AAATAGGGTGTCAGGGGCAAGGTTTTCCAATCGATGGTGGCCGGTCGCTTGATCAATCGACCGCCTTAACCAACCGTCCCCTAATACTTTTCAGTATGTGGGTGTTTGCTCTCCGGCTGATCCTTAGCTCTACTACAACCTTAACCAACATGTGGAGAGGGCTTACCTTGTTCGTGGACATCTTCCAACTCAACCTTTCTCTCGCTGGATATCCATATGCTCAATCCATTTGGGTTCTGGCTAGATCTCCTTTCGGTTCCCAGTAAAGCATGTTCTTCACCAACAATATCCAGATCCATGGGCTCTTAGGGTGAAACATGGGCCTTAATCCAGATTGCCCACAGCTTCTTCCATGAGCTTTGAGTATGAGGTTGGTAAAGGCAAACATCTGTATAAGGTTGGACAAAGTCCACTCAAATGCTGCTTGGAGGCTCTCATTTGCTAAAGCCATGGTGTTTGTTAAAGGGATAGCATGATAAGATCACCTCTTGATGTTGGCGGACACTAAAGGACAACCGAGTAGAGGGCCTAGGCCTTTCGTCTTCAATCCATGTGGCTAAAACATATGGACTATGCAAAAGTAGTTAAAATGGCATGGTAGCAAGGTACACTCTCTAACCCTTGGGTCAAAAATTCTTTCAAACTTGGATACTTGTAAAGAACTTTTGCAAGTTTGAAACAGATAAGTTTTTGGTCAAGTTGATACAATGATTTGTCAGCTACAAGCAAGGTTTAAAGATCGGCGGACGACGGCTGGAAACGTCGCTGTACGGGCGCCGCAAGTTTGGAACATGGAGGCGCGGTGTAGCGGGGCGATGGCGCGGCGCGCTGGCGGGCCCGGCTACAAGGAGAACTTTAGGAACTACGATCTCTCCTAGCCATAGTGGAGTCTCAACTAAAGCAAAAGGAAGTGAGTGACTCCCTTGAATGATACCTAGCCTATGAAGAAGAGTATTGGACCCAAAAGTCAAGTATTGATTGGCTTCAATATGGGGAGAAAAACATAAGGTTCTTTCATGCTTGCACCATTGAGCAAGGGCAAAACAACTGTGTTCTTTAGGTGAACTGTAGGAATGGAGAATGGACTTAGAGACAGCCAAACTTACAAGGAGTTTGAAGGTATAAAGAATTTTGTTCACCTATGAAGATGCGACACTAAAGCAATGGAGTTAATTAGCCAGGTCATTAGTCCCTTGATTTAGCAGAGGATGATGTGATGATGATTAAAACACCTACAAAGCTTGATATCAAGACTGCCCTCTTCGATATGGGATCTCTAAAAGCTCCAGTACTAGATGGTTCCCCCCCCCCCCCACTTTTACCACTATTTTTTTTTCTTTTTTGGGGGGGGGGGTTAATTGAATAAGATCTGATGCAATTCTGTAGTTGATTTCTTTGATTCAAGCACTCCCCCTATAGAACCAAATCCAGAGGAAGTGGACCATTGTCACCCTATCAGCTTATGTGGTGTGTCAATTAAGGTGTCAGGAAAATCTTGGTATCAAGGGTCAAGCACATTCTTTCCAATCTAATAGATACAACACAATCAGCCTTTGTCCCAGGTCATAGCATCTTAGATAATGTCTTTGCTACCCGGGACCTTTTTCAAAATCAAGGAAGAAGGGAAAATAGAAGCTAATAGCAGCAAAACTAGATATGAAAAGGCTGTACAACAGGGTGGAGCAAGAGTTTGTGAAGAACATATTTGCTCGAATGGGGTTTCAAAGTAAGTTGATCAATCTAATTATAAGTTGCATTACCTCCGCTAGATAGTCTTTGATTATAAATGGTTCTATTAGATGTAATATTACCCCCTCCAGAAGACTCTGTCAAGGTAATCCCCTCTCCTCTGCTCTCTTTGTCTTCTACTCCAAGGCTTTAAGTGCACTCCTCAAACACTTAGAAAAGAGAGTTATATTCAGTGGAATTGTTGTGTACAACAGGGGCAGCCTATATAACATCTGTGGTTTGCTAATGATCTGTTGATTTTCACAAAGGCAAGCTTGCAGGCTACCAATCAGTTGAAGGAAGTGATGCAAATACATGGGAGAGCAAGTGGACAGGCAATCAACAACAAAAAGTCATCCATATGCTTCAGTCCCAATATTCCCTCAAGAATTAAAAAAATGGTTCTCAAGAATTTTGCATATTGCTTATGGTGATGGTCCCTCACAGTATCTTGGCCTTCCCTCAACAATTGTTGTTTCCAAGGTGGAGGTTTCCATGATCTCAATCATAAATTCTTAACGAAGAGGAAAGGTTGGAGTTAGAGGATGTTGTCCCAAGTAGGAAAGGAAACATCATTGAAAGTGTTGGATTCTATTAGGAGTCTAATAAGAGTTTGTATAGGAGTTAAATTAGAGTTTGCATTTATGTAAACTTCTATTCCTTGTAATAGTCTACTTTCTACTTAATTATAAATAGAGGGCTTGAGATCATGGATCCATAAGCCATTCTACCAATTTCATATTTCTCAACATGGCATCAGAGCCTTAATTCGATTAGGATTTTTTTTCTTTTCTCTCTTCTTTCTTTTTTCTCTCTTTCAAACCCATCGCAGGTTTTTTTCTGCAACTATCGCAGAAACTCAAATTCAGAAATTTTCTGCAATTATCGATCTCCAAAACCAAAAGGAGGGAAAGGAAAGAAGAAGAGAAGAGGAACCCTGCTGATACCACCGCTGCTATCGTCGTTGCTACTGGTGCTACTCTCATAACTACTTCCGCCATTGACCAAAGAAACAAAAAAAGAAAAAGTAAGGAAGAGAAAGAATCGATCTGCTTCTAGCTTCCAGGGACTTACCGTCTCGAGGGAAGAACAGAATGTGAAACAGAGGAAACCGAAGAGAAAAAGCTGCTCTCGCTTTGCCGCACTATCTGCTGTTGCTTCTGCGTCAAGAACAGATTCACAGCTGTTGGTCGCTGCTTCTTGCTTCTGCAACTGCTGTTTCCAGTTCCAAGAATATACTCGCAGCCAACACAGTTTTCCTCTGAATCGCAGAATCGCAGAATACAAACAGTTCTAGCCCATCGCTTGTCTGAATCGCAGAATATCGATCGTAATCACAGTGAGTTTTTTTTGGTTTTTTTTCTCTTTTGAAACTCTTTGTCTCCGTCAAATTTTTTCATTTGATTCTTTCTTTCGAACCTTGAATCAAGTCCTAACTTGAATCGAATCAAGCCCCAACTTGTATCGAATCATACCTAGTTTCTTTTCTCCCTTAGCTACCGTTCTATGTGCCCGAAAAAAAAAGAAAAAAGGAAGAAACAGAATACGATGGTTGAGGGGCTTCTTTGGTAAATTTACTTTTTCCTAGGGACCTACATGCAAATTCCCATAATTTTAGGGGTTTGGTTGTAAATTCAGATAATTCCAAGGGCCTATTTGTAAATACAAATAGTTTCAGGGACCTATTTGTAAATCCAAATAGTTTCAGGGACCTATTGGTAAATCCAAATAGTTTCAAGGATCTATTTGTAATTTCAGCTTTTCTAGGGACTTGTTTGTAATTTCCAAAAAAAAAGGTATTCCATTTTGATGTGGAGGGAAGTGTTGATGAAAGGACTGTTGTGGAGGATTGAGGCTGGTACAGGATCCATAAATTCCATCATTGGATGGTTACAGAATCCTTGCTCATCTGGATAGTGGGATTCATATTGTTAAATCATATTTCACCAGAGGATGTAGTCAAAGAAATACTAAAAACCCCCCTCTCCATTTTAGCTAGAGATGCAAAAGGAGGAGGAGAATCCACTGTTTAAGTATGCTTATAACTTGACCTCCAAAGAAGAAATGGAGGTGCAAGAGTCTAGAGCATCTTCTTCAAGAATATCAAGATGGGCAGCAAGTAGCAACTCCTCCTAATGTATGTATGGAAGGAGGTGTGGAAACAGAGAAGCATGCCTAGAAGGAAGGTGTGGAAACAGAGAAGCTTTCCTAAAATTAAGTCATTCTTACATGGGGCATGCGCAGATGGCGGAGGCATGTGATACAAAAGACTCTTGAATCTTGATCCCTAATGTCATCGGTGTGGATACCCTGTTGATACATGGCAAAGTTTGGTTTGGCAGTTCTTTAAACCTGTGAGCCCCAGAGGAGAATCCCTCTTCCTCGCCTCTTGGTTTCTGGGAAATCAGTGCTTTGATCAGTTGGAGAAGATCTGAAAAGCAGTACTGGATGTCTGGTTTTATGACAATTTTTAACAGCATAAAATTGGAAATGGAATCCGTTTACCCATCTTCCCTCTCATACATATATTTCTTTCATTGTTTACAATTCTCGTTCGATTTACTTCATTAAGTAGAGCACAGCCATTATATATGATCAAGCAACCACTGCCCTCAAAATGCTCAGAAAATTCCAGGATTCTACATCTTGATTCTTAATTCCCAGGTTAAAGAAAGCATACCATTGATAATGCTCCATTACAATCTGGAGGAATTCACTGAATGCTGGATTTCTGGGGTTGGGATAATTGTTTCAAATCAAAGCTGGAATTTACAGAGCTTAATATAGCATGATTACCAAGACGTGTTACTTCACCCTCTCTGCCTCATTTATCTGCATGTATGGAGGCTAGAGCTGCAATTGAGAAAGAGAGAGAGTATCAAGGACTTGGATATAGATTTGTAGCATCAAAGCCTTTCTGTTCAACACCACCATGATCATACAACACAGTCGATTGCTAACCATATATCTCTCCCTGTTCAGTTCATCTCTAGAGAAACAAGAAAATTTCATAAAAATAACAGTGCTACTTATATTGGCCTATCAAGAGGACATGCAAAATCTGCCTTTACATAAAGTTGAATAAAGACTAATAAGACGATGTTGTGTTACAATTGCATGGCACTTCCAGAGTCAAATTGAAGCTGTGAGATTGCCCTCCAAGAACAAAGTAACTTTCTGGGTCATCAATTTCCAATTCTATGAAGGAGGACCAAGATTAGAGGCAAGCCGCAATACATCACTGAAAACACCGGCTGCAGTAACTTGAGCCCCTGCTCCTGGACCACGGACAATAAGAGGCTGGGCCTTGTATCTTGATGTTGTGAAAGCAATGATGTTATCAGACCCAGAAAGCTGTGCAAAAGGGTGGCTTTTCTTGTATCTTCTCAACTCTACAATCCCTTTTCCATTGATCACATCCACTACCCCGACATATCTCAGTACCTACAATATCAAAAGCTTGTGAGATGTCAATGTAAAACCAGATTTCCATTTCTTGCTGAAAATTAGAAAATGAAGGCTTCAACTAATAAGTTCTTCCTAGCAAGACCATTCTGGGAGCCATACTCAGTAGGCATCATTGCCCCTAGTAGAAGAATTTACTCGGGTTATAAATTAATAACCCTTGAAATGATTTGTTGATGCATTTAAATCAGGAAACTTCAAGGTTTAAGTACAGTTTAACAATGTCTAAAGAAATACTCACTTCGCCCTCAGCCTCAGCATCCTGTTGTTTCTTTATCATATCTTCGTCGAATTCAGGAAGCCGCTGCATGAATTCTTCAGCTGATGCACTGCCCTGCATCATAAATGAAAGAAAGTCGAATTTGTAACGAGATTTCTAACTTCAAGAGCCAAAATCCAGTTTTAATCCAGGCCTTACTCTTAACGGTTCTGGTACAAGGCTTTCCAACTGAATATCACCAAGCTCTAGCTTTAAACCACATTCTCTTGCAAGGATTATGACCTGCAATAGCAACAGTTAGTCATATCAACGACTTCAATATGGATTTTGATAGGTACTCAAACCTACTAAAATGTCTGCCAAAAAAGGTCTCATTATCTTGTTCAGATGGTCAGGCTCAAGATTCGAAATTTCGGACATCTCAGTCATCTTGGTACTGACCTTTTGAGTTGATTTTTCTTCTCTTTACCCTTCTTTGTCAAGATGGAAAGTATTTATGTAACTACACATAGTACAATTTATGAAATTCCACTGTTCATGGTACCTTCTTGAGAAATAAAATAATTTTGATGGTTTTCTAGTTTTACACAAGTTCAGAAAAAAGAAGCTCATAATCACCTTTCTGGCAACATCTGTTCCAGACAAATCATCTCTTGGGTCTGGCTCTGTATAACCAGCTTGTTTGGCTTCTGCTACCACCTCACTGTATGTTCTTGTTGCTAAGAAATTATTGAAAATATAACTCAAAGTCCCACTGTAATTACAGAGGAAATTGTTAGACCCAATAAACAAAAAAGGGCTTCGCAAACGATGGCAAGCTGCCTCTGCAGTGATTAAATTTTTAAGCTTGATTGTTTTCCAAATTAACAATATTGAATATGCTCTGACACCCATGGCAATGGAACCAACCTGAAAATGCCTTCAATACACAAAATCTTATCACCAGTTTCTAGGAGCCCTCGTAACGTACTTATGATTGGCAGACCAGCTCCTACGGTAGCTTCATAAAAATAATGAGTATAGGATCGCCTCTGAAGTGCTCTTATCTTCAAATACTGGAATTAAAGAGCATTTATATTAACCAATATCACAAGAAGAGAAAGCTAAAAGCAATAAAACAACCAGAGAAACCACCAGTAGACTTTCAAGAAGGAATTAGCTGGAATTGATTTTTACCACTTGAGTCAGAACGAGATTTAAAATTTATACACTAACTTAACATTGAAAAGAATAATATAATAACTTAATATAATTATACAACACCAAAATGTAAACCACAATCAAGAACTTAAGTTTAAAAAATAGTATAGATTGTAAACCAACACAGTGAGAGGAACAATCGGAAAACATGAACTTTTATCTGAAAAAATACTGCATTCATACATTCACATACTTATTATTTTAACCACTTTCTTGTCATGTTTATCCATGCCCCCTCCCCCCTCAGAGAACTTAAACGAATTAATGGACTAATTGCAACCAGAAAGTAGTAACAATTCAGGGGATTAAGAAATTAATGTAAACAGAATATACTAGTCAGTTTTCAAGACTATGGTGAATAAGCAACCAAAAAAAGGACTCTAGGATTCATGTAAAACGGTATGAATAATCCAAATAATAAAAAGAAAGCCACCTGATCAAGAGGTCCTGAGTTAGCTTTCTTGTTTGGGGTGACAATATGAATTCCTCTACGCAACCACTCATAGTAACGGCTTGCAATATTAGAATCTGCCGTACAATCTACCAGTACAGTGTTAGGAAAGAAATGATTTCCATGAACATGTTGAACAAATTTCTCCAAGTTAGCCACTTCTCCCTCCTTCTGAATCTCTCGCCATCTCAATAAGTCAATTCCCCTACAAGAAGTTATTAAAGGAATCACTGAAGGCATCCTGTTGAAAAGGAAAGCAGAAAAAACTTTGTCCAAGTGATTCATAAAACAGTAAGGCTACAAGCAATATGGAGACCCAACAGTCAAAACAGGACATGAGGAAGGTGCACAGCCATCTCAATCAGACTGTAAAGAATGATAATCAAAGCAATGTTAACCTTTTTTATTTTCTATTGCAATAAAATTTCACTAACAAACAAATTTAACGTAGAACTACTTATTTTCATATTTGTCTAAACTGCATCAATCCTGAGTTTAACTGAATGGAAAGCAAATATTACATAATCCTAGCAAGATACCAGAAGGTTTTTACTGAAATCCAAGCACTGTCTCCAATTGTTGACTTAGACCAGTCTGAAAGCTAAAAACTTCCTGTGGTTCAATTTTATTTTTTTATTTTTATTTTTTAAATTAGCTGGGATCTAGTTACTAGCAGTGAGAGTAGGCCATTTTTGCATATCAATCCTTGAACAATAACTGTGAAAGATCCTTATACATATCATATTACAGGGCTTTGATAGCTCAACCATGTGGAATGGGAATTGAGCGCAGCCATTAGCCACACAAGTCACGAATGCTGGACAGTCTTTTTCATCCTATATGCTGAACAAAACATTTTTTTTGAATGACCTATTCTCCCAGAACCTTACAGTTCCCCGTACAAATTAATTCATGGGGATGCTGTAGTAAAGAGTACAGGGTCAACAAGACTGTTCCAGCATTCAGAGTGGTCAGTTATTTGGGGATGACTGGGTGGTAGTAGAAGTTAA